>NW_027442283.1:0-148765 GCF_048569485.1 Anomaloglossus baeobatrachus
AACAAATAGTAAAAGAGCTATAAACCTGGGTCACATGGAGCGTTTCCCCGACCTCCCCTCCCCCATCACCATCAATATCATGGAGACAACACCGCACAGATCCATCATCTGAGAAATCATCACAGAATAGAAAGATCCCTCCAGATCACAGATCACAGCTGTATAATAATCAGCAGATCCTCCATATATAATGATCCCGGAGAGATCAAGTCAGGAGGAGGTGACAGGAATCCACCAAGTGACCACCAGAGGAAAATCTGCATAGCTCCACCCCCTTATGGAAACCACGCCTCCTTCCTCCAGAGCTCCTCCCACCCCCACAATCAGCAGCACAAGCCCTGGAGCCTCAGGGGAGGAAGATTGCTGCCTTCAATCCCAGGGAGATGGTATACATCACAGGAGGAGTTGGGGCATATACACATCACAGGAGGGGATGGGTACATATACACATCACAGGAGGGGATGGGGACATATATGTACCGCCCCACTCTCAGCAGCCAAGCTGCTTAGATCCGGCCCTTCTGTGGGTGGCTCAAGGGTCTCCGGACCCGGGGGTCTCGCGGTCACTTCAAATGAAAAGGGGAGGGATGGTGGGTGTAGGACGTATATGTACGGGCTGAGCCGTACAGAGTTCGTGACGCCTCCCACGGTATGTGGTGATATTGGACTCCACCACTGCAGTTACGGGGCACCTGGGGGAGATGTGTACCGCCCCGCGGGCTCGGCTGCGACGGCCGAGCCGCTCGGATCTGTGCTCGCACTGCGAGTGGTGGCTCGAGCCTCTCACGGACCCAGGGGTCACGTCGCTCTGCAAGGGAGTTGGAGCTACACACGGCGATTTGGGGTGTTTGGATTTGAGGTGATAGTTCGTGACGCCACCCACGGGTTGTGGTGATTGTGGACACCACCGCTGCGGTGAAGGTACGGGGATCCCGGGAGCGGTGTAATGACGCAGCTAGGTGTTGACCCCTCCGAGGGTAGGGGTTGTTGGTCCCGGGGTCCAGTAGGCCGAGGCCCGGGTGCAGGGTGTAGTGTTGCGGTGCACCGTTGCGGTGAAGGTACGGGGATCCCGGGAGCGGTGTAATGGCGCAGCTAGGTGTTGACACCTCCGAGGGCAGGGGCTGTTGGTCCCGGGGTCCGGTGGACCGAGGCCCGGGTGCAGGGTGTAGTGTTGCGGTGCCGGGCGGCGCGGTGCCTGATGGCACTGGTGTACTCACTCTGACACAAGACACTGGAGTCACTGGTAAACTAAACGGAGTGATGAACGGGCCCCGCAGCCGGCTGCAGCTTTTCCCAGGTTAGGTTGGTAATGTCCGCCTTTCTCCAGCACCTTTATATGTGAATCTTGACTCCTGTGCCTAGACACCGGTAGTCCGCTCCCCAACGTGTATCTATCGTAGGAGCCCATTTGCCCGCAGATGCTGGCCCTTTGGATCTCTGGCCCTTGGCGGTGGCACTTATCCGGAATGGTTGGGCTGTTGCCTTCAATCGGGACTTAGGTGGGAATGAACCCCTGAGGTCCAGACCGCAATCAGTTAATTTGACTATGGTGGTGGCTTCTAGCCTAGTTCAGGGTCTGAGTACCCTGCCTGGTGCTCCAGTATCCAGTTGGCTCCCTGGTTCGGTTCCGGCGGGCCACTGCCCTCTCCCGCTCCCTTACGGTTCCACCGGTCGTATTCCCGGTCTCCTGCAGGCGGCCACTACTGTCTGCCTCCTTGCCAATGGTGACTGGGCTCCAACCCAGCCACCGGGGTAGTCTTTGGCAGGCCTGAGCACAGGTCTGCTTCTGGACTTGAATTTGACCCTTCCAGGGCCTGAGCTAGACGCCAACTCTCTTTCCACACAACTCCTGTTTTTCCCGCCTCCAGGCCTGTGAAGTCCTCGGTGGGTGGAGCCAACCACCTGGCTCCACCCCCCCTGGTGTGGACATCAAACCTGGAGGGTGGTGACAAGGCTTTTAGTTTGACTGATGTTACATAACTGGGAGGGGGGGGTGTAGTGTTGTTGTGTCTACCTGGGACGACTTGGATAGTCCAGGGCGTCACAGATATTGTGCAGCAAGTTATTAACCCCTCCGTGGGCAGGGATGGTGGCCCTGGGACTCGTTGGGGTTTGGTGGTTCAGAGAGATGGGCGAACGCAGGGTGCTGATGTACTCACTATTAGAAAAGCACACGAGTCTCTGGTAAACCAAGGTGATGGTGGTCGGTGCCCGCAGCCGGCTGCGTTAGGGTTCCCCCTACTCGGCTGGTGGTCTCTGTCTTTCTCCCGCACCTGTTTAGAATGGTGGACTGCCTGTGCTTGCAACTTCAAGAGTCTGCTCCTGGCTAGTTGTCGCCTAAGGAGCCCTTTGCCCGCAGACGCTGGCCCGTGGGATCTCTGTACCCTGGCGGTGGCCTCTTATCCCCCTCAGTGGGCTGTTGCCTTCAATCGGGACTTTGGGTGGGACAGGACCTCTAGTACTGGCCGCAATTAGTTAATTAACTAGTTGCAGTCACTTCTGGGCCTAGCTTCAGGGTCTGAGTACCCCCCTGTGTGCTACGATTTCCGAGTCGGTTCCCCGGGTCAGTACCGGCGGGGCACTACCATGTCCCGGTCCACCTCGGTTCTACCGAGCCATCTTCCCACCTCCTGCAGATGGAGACCGCCATCTGCCTCCTAGCCAAAGGCACCAGGGCTCCTACCCTGGCACCTGTCCAACTTAGGGTATTTGCCTCACACAGCTCCAGCCCACACTCCTCTCCAACTTGAACTCTAAACACAAACTGACTTTTTCCTGCCCCGAGCTATCTAAAACTCCTAGGTGGGCGTCTTCCAACCGCCTGGTTCCGCCCCCTGGCGTGTCTATCAAGCCCTTAGGGGGGGTGACTAGGGTTTTAAGGGTTGGCTGTGTGTTACCTGTGGGGGAAGGGTGTAATGCGGGGCCCCATTTGTGACTACCTGGCCCGGCCAAGGCGTCACACTTCCATCCACCTCCTTGAGATTGAAGGCAGCAATGTCCCTTCCCTGAGGCTCCAGGGCTTGTGCTGCTGATTGTGGAGGTGGGCGGATCCTTGGAGGAAGGAGGTGTGGTTTCCAGAAGGGGGTGGAGCTATGCAGATTCCCCTCTTGTGGGCTCTTGGTGGATTCCTGTCGCCTCCTCCTGACTTGATCTCTCCGGGATCATTTTATATGGAGGATCTGCCGATTATTATACAGCTGTGATCTGGAGGGATCTTTCTATTCTGTGATGATTTCTCAGATGATGGACCTGTGCTGTGTCGTCTCCATGATATTGATGGTGATGGGGGAGGGGAGGTCGGGGAAACGCTCCATGTGACCCAGGTTTATAGCTGTTTTATTACTTGTTTAACTTCTTTTTGGTAAATGCTGAAAAACCCAAATGTCTGTGAAGAATAGAAAAGTTATTTTAGTGTCTGAGGCTGAAGATCACCAGTGTGATCCCTATGACTGCAGCACACCATAGGGATCCACTAAGGGAATTATTGAAGGAAAATGGGGAATTTGCATAGCTCCGCCTCCTTATGGGAAAGGGCGAGTGAAGACCCTCTCCGAAAGCTTCACAGGTCCTGGAAGAATCAATGGTATCATCTAACAACCAAGTGTGACCCAAGAATGGCGATCACCGGCCGGAGGCAGCAGAGACCGGAGGATTTATTACTGCAGTGAATTATTCCTGGAAGAGATGGAAGCGTCTCACACAACGGGATCTGTAAGAAGATCCACTGCCTTCAGATTCCTCAGCATCTAAGCCTCTGTGACCGGGATCTTCTCAAACAGGGGATCCCAGAGGTCACCTACTTCCTCCAAGGGTCCTTATCCACAAGCCCCGGAGCCTCAGGGGAGGAACATTGTCTCCTTTATTGTCAAGGAGGTGGATGGAAGCGTCTCACGATGGAGAAGATCCTCCTGCACCAAGGATCCATCTCGGCCTCCATAACTAGGTGTGAGAAGATCCCGGTCACAGAGGCTCAGATACTGAGGAGATCTGGAGACGCCTCGGTGCAGTCGGATCTTCTTACAGAACCTGTTGTGTGACTCGTGAGACGTCTCCAGCCATTACCATAAGACCCCAGCGATGATGATGAGGAGACCCCGGGATGAAGCGTTACTCGCCATTCTTCTCTTATGTAGAGTCCAGCAAATCTCCGGCTCCAGGGAAATGTGTAACTATAAAAGCTCCTCACGAGATTGTTACTTCTCATCACAGAGATTATATAACAATAGATCACAGAAGATCCCACTATGAGATTCGTGATCAATGAGATCAACCTAAGGAAGAACTTTTCTATTTTTCACAGACATTTGGGCTTTTCAGCATTTACCAAAAAGCTGTTAAACAAATAGTAAAAGAGCTATAAACCTGGGTCACATGGAGCGTTTCCCCGACCTCCCCTCCCCCCATCACCATCAATTTCATGGAGACGACACCGCACAGATCCATCATCTGAGAAATCATCACAGAATAGAAAGATCCTCCAGATCACAGATCATAGCTGTATAATAATCAGCAGATCTTCCATATATAATGATCCCGGAGAGATCAAGTCAGGAGGAGGTGACAGGAATCCACCAAGTGACCACCAGAGGGGAATCTGCATAGCTCCACCCCCTTGTGGAAACCACGCCTCCTTCCTCCACGGATACGCCCGCCTACACAATCAGCAGCACAAGCCCTGGAGCCTCAGGGGAGGAAGATTGTTACAAGTCACAAATAGGCCCCTGCACTGCACCTGTCCCTCACAGCCAACCATTTAAAACCCTAGTCACCCCCTAAGGGCTTGATAGACACACTAGGGGGCGGAGCCAGGCGGTTGGAAGACGCCCACCGAGGAGTTTTACACAGCCCGGGGCGGGGGAAAAGTCTGTTCAGTTCAGTTGGAGTGGAGGTCAGGCCTGTGTCTGGGCCTGAGGACAAACTGACAGGTGCCAGAGTAGGAGCCATGGTGCCTTTGGCTAGGAGGCAGATGGCGGTCTCCGTCTGCAGGAGCTGGGAAGACGGCTCGGTGGAACCGTTGTGGACCGGGACAGGGTTGTAGCCTGCCGATACAGACCCGGGGAACCGACTCGGAGTCCGGAGCACACAGGGGGGTACTCAGACCCTGAAGCTAGGTCCAGAAGCGACTGGAACTGGTTAATTAACTTATTGCGGCCAGGACTAGAGGTTCTGTCCCACCCAAAGTCCCGATTGAAGGCAACAGCCCACTGAGGGGGATAACAGGCCACTGCTACGGCTCAGAGATCCCACGGGCAAGCGTCTGCGGGCAAAGGGCTCCTTAGGCAACAATTAACCGGGAGCGGACTCTTCAAGTTGCAAGCGCAGGTAGTCCACCATTCTAAACAGGTGCAGGAGAAAGACAGAGACCACCAGCCGGGCGGGGGAACCCGAACACAGCCGGCTGCGGCTCCAGGGCTTGTGCTTCTGATTGTGGAGGTGGGAGGAGCCTTGAGTGAAGGAGGCGTGGTTTCCACAAGGGGATGGAGCTATGCAGATTCCCTCTGGTGGTCACTTGGTGGATTCCTGTCGCCTCCACCTGACTTGATCTCTCCGGATCATTATATATGGAGGATCTGCTGATTATTATACAGCTGTGATCTGGAGGGATCTTTCTATTCTGTGATGATTTCTCAGATGATGGATCTGTGCGGTGTCGTCTCCATGATATTGATGGTGATGGGGGAGGGGAGGTCGGGGAAACGCTCCATGTGACCCAGGTTTATAGCTCTTTTACTATTTGTTTAACTGCTTTTTGGTAAATGCTGAAAAGCCCAAATGCCTGTGAAGAATAGAAAAGTTCTTCCTTAGGTTGATCTCATTGATCACGAATCTCATAGTGGGATCTTCTGTGATCTATCGCTATATAATCTTTGTGACAAGAAGTAACAATCTCGTGAGGAGCTTTTATAGTTACACATTTCCCTGGAGCCGGAGATTTGCTGGACTCTACATAAGAGAAGAATGGCGAGTAACGCTTCATCCCGGGGTCTCCTCATCATCATCGCTGGGGTCTTATGGTAATGGCTGGAGACGTCTCACGAGTCACACAACAGGTTCTGTAAGAAGATCCGACTGCACCGAGGCGTCTCCAGATCTCCTCAGTATCTGATCCTCTGTGACCGGGATCTTCTCACACCTAGTTATGGAGGCCGAGATGGATCCTTGGTGCAGGAGGATCTTCCTCCATCGTGAGACGCTTCCATCCACCTCCTTGAGAATAAAGGAGACAATTTTCCTCCCCTGAGGCTCCGGGGCTTGTGGATAAGGACCCTTGGAGGAAGTAGGTGACCTCTGGGATCTCCTGTGTGAGAAGATCCCGGTCACAGAGGCTTAGATGCTGAGGAATCTGAAGGCAGTGGATCTTCTTACAGATCCCGTTGTGTGAGACGCTTCCATCTCTTCCAGGAATAATTCACTGCAGTAATAAATCCTCCGGTCTCTGCTGCCTCCGGCCGGTGATCGCCATTCTTGGGTCACACTCGGTTGTTAGATGATACCATTGATTCCTCCAGGACCTGTGAAGCTTTCGGAGAGGGTCTTCAACGCCCTTTCCCATAAGTAGGCGGAGCTATGCAAATTCCCCATTTAGCATTGATGATTCCCTTAGCAGAACCTTATGTTGTGCTGTAACCACAGGGATCACACTGGTGATCATCAGCCTCACGAATAACTTTTCTATTCTTCACAGACATTTGGGCTTTTCAGCATTTACCAAAAAGCAGTTAAACAAATAGTAAAAGAGCTATAAACCTGGGTCAAATGGAGTGTTTTCTCGACCTCCCCTCCCCCATCACCATCAATATCATGGAGACGACACCGCACAGATCCATCATCTGAGAAATCATCACAGAATAGAAAGATCCCTCCAGATCACAGATCACAGCTGTATAATAATCAGCAGATCCTCCATATATAATGATCCCGGAGAGATCAAGTCAGGAGGAGGCGACAGGAATCCACCAAGTGACCACCAGAGGGAATCTGCATAGCTCCACCCCCTTCTAGAAACCACACCTCCTTCCTCCAAGGCTCCTCCCACCTCCACAATCAGCAGCACAAGCCCTGGAGCCTCAGAGGAGGAAGATTGTTACATTGAATCTCAAGGAGGTGGATGTAAGCGTCTCACAACTAAGATCCTCCTGCACCAGGGATCCTCCATGTCTGATTTCCTCAGTATTTAATCCTCCATGACCGGGATCTTCTCAGTTATGTCACATCTGATCCCGCAGGTGATCACAGATTAATGGTGAAATGAATGGAGTGTGATGCGGTCGCCTCTCTCCTGCCTCCAGCCGCTGTTCACACAGCATATACAGGGGAGCAGCTTCATCATCCTCCGAGCACCCACATTTTACCCCAGGTGGAGCCATCAGAGACAGAAAGCGGCTTTCCCTGGGGTCCGGCTCCCACCGCTCACAGAAGACAGCGGATGTTTGTGCCAGATCAGTGGTAAATGATGTGACGCTCTGGCAAAACCAGGTTGTCACAGAGACTGCACAAATCTTCCAGATGCAGGATTCCCTCCTCCTCACTACCAACACAACCCCACATCAAGGTACAACACCAGCCACAAAAGACTAGGTACCCCCCCAGGACAATAGGGACAAACCAGTGGGCAGGGACAGGCAGATTGAGATGTCCACCTAGGGGTCCTGAGGTGTCAGGGGTGGGAACACAGCAGATTAGTCTGCACAGAGGGTGGGAGAGGAGTGAAGTGGTAGTCGGGGGTTGTAGCTCCCGGACTACCGGACTACCTGAGCTGACTAGGTGGCAGATGGCACAGCAGGGCCACAGGCGGTGGAGATCCGGTTGCGGGAAACCTTAAGTGGACCGTGGCAGGGTTGTAGCCCGCCGGTGCCGACAGCGGGGATCCGGTCTGGAGGCCGTGCACAGTCGCACTGCTTCAAACACCTTGTCAATTAACCAGCAGGGGAAAAGATTCCAAGTCTTGTCCCACTAACAGCCCAAATAGAGCGAGACAGAAGCCCAACGCGGGGGATAGGGCGTCTGCAAGTGCCTGCAAAAATTCCAAGGGACAGATCTCGTGGGCCACAGCTCCCACAGCAAAGACACCGCGAGCGGACTTTTCCCGTTTCATGCGGACTAATCAGCACACAAGACAAACACTGAAGTGCAGGAGGAAGGGCCCCTGTCCTGTCAGCCGGTGTGCGGGACCCGATCACACCCTTCCGGAGGCTACCGGTATCTGGCACTTTATTTACTACTTGGACTTGGAGTGATTTATTTCTACACAGTGAGTACACTGGTATCATCTGGTCCAGGCCTGCGGACGGCGCCCCAGCACTGAACACCACCTACACCTGGGCCCCGGGACTACACCTTGTAAAAAAGTTCACATTTATTAAATAATTTAGAATATAATACATCCAGATAATAGATCTATAGATGGCAGAATTTATCAAGAACAGTAATTAAATTAAGATAAAAGTATCTGTATTGAATATAGATAGATGCTGACATAGTATGATATATATACATATATATATATATATATTCTAGGGTTACATCATGTGTAACATGAATTCAGAAGAATCACCCTATATGGTTTGGACACCTGCATATATAACATGATACGGTGGGAGGGGGCTCACTCCTGCACATGTCGCCAGTCTGCTGAAGCAGATCCATCCATCCATCCATCCATGATGAAATAACATATGCTGTCAGGCCTACAAGTATGGACTAATTATCGAACTCTTTACGTAAGCTAACAAAGAATACTACTTTTTTCCTTTTCTATAACTGAACTGTAACTTTGTAATTTGGCAACCATTTTATTAGATATAAAATACATCTATTTTTTTTACATTTTTTAAAGTTCTGTCTTTCATGCGCTTATCACGTATTTGAAGAAAAAATATATGTAAGGGATATATTTTTAACATTTTGGTGAGCCAGCTATTAGTGTTTTTTAATTTTTTGCACTTATTCCTTCACTTTGCACAATGGGGGACACAAGTAATGAATATCTCTTGCAAAGTGTCGGGAATCGACAATTTATAAAAATGACGCAGGACCTAAAAAAAAAAAATATGGATAAGTTTCAAGTAGCATGAATGTTTTTTTAAATTAACTTTAAAGAGTTTGCAAAGCCACAGAAGATTATCCTTTGACGTGTCTTTGGAGGAGAAAGAATAAGTCAGTCAATAAGAAGTACTACAAGTGCTGATTATAATTCCAGGTAAGAAAATGGATTTTATCTCTTCTTTTTCTAAACAAAGTAAAATACAGTTCACATACTCAGATATTTCTAATGTAGAGACGCTCTGGGTAAGCCTTTATGGGAAATGTGAACTTGAGAATTCACGTGTAGAATGTGCAATGTCTTTTAATAGAGAGAAACAGAAAATCAGGAATGTCTGTCATTTCACAAGTTAGTGTTAGAAAAATGTAAAGATGGTAGAAATGGAAAACCTGAATTGTCAGAAAATGATTTTGACTGTAGTCAAGAAGGCGCAGACATGTGCTGTCTATTGAACATGACCTTGAGGTCACCGGAAAAGAAGCAGGAACCTTCTTTTTATTAGATTTTAATAACAAAACCATATAATCAATAATCATATAATACAATACATTATGATTATGTTAAACTACAAAATTACGGATAATGTATCTCCTCGAATCGCTAGGTGAGTCGCAACATGGTTGCTGGTGAGCTGTCAATCAGGCAGATCTCACCAGTGACCAGCCTGCAGCCCCCAGCGACGCGGCGCTTGGTAACTAAGGTAAATATCGGGTAACCAAGCGCTTGGTTACCCGATATTTACCTTGGTTACCAGCGCACACCGCTTAGCGCTGGCTCGCTGCACTCCTAGCCAGAGTACACATTGGGTTAAAAAGCAAACCACTTTGTTTATTTACCTGATGTGTACTCCGGCTATGTGTGCAGGGAGCAGGGAGCCGGCACTGGCAGCCTGAGAGTGGCGGATGCTAGTAACCAAGGTAAATATCGGGTAACCAAGCAAAGCACTTCGCTTGGTTACCTGATATTTACCTTGGTTACAGCTTACCGCAGCTGCCAGATGCCGGCTCCTGCTCCCTGCACATTCAGATCGTTGCTCTCTTGCTGTCACACACAGCGATGTGCGCTTCACATCGGGAGAGCAACGTCCAAAAAATGAACCAGCGCTGTGTGTAACGAGCAGGGATCTCACAGCAGGGGCCAGATCGCTGCTCAGTGTCACACACAGCGAGATCGCTAATGAGGTCACTGCTGCGTCACAAAACCGTGCCTCAGCAGTGATCTCGCTATGTGAGAAGTACCCGGAACTGTCCTTCCTGTTGGACATTGGCACAATGGGAGGATCCTCGCACCCAATCCAAGACATATCTGAAGTTTGCTGCAAGATTATATCTACCAATATCTGGAAGGTTAATTCCCCCCTTCTTTTTGGGAAGGGTAAGTTTAGAGAGGCTCATCCTGGAGCCCCCCACACGTCCCCAGAGGAATTTCCTGAATCCCGTATTTAGCATCTTTATATCAGAGCTGGTTAGCAGCAATGGAAGAGATTGGAAGAGATACATCAATTTAGGAAACGCTATCATTTTTCTGAGATGACACCGGCCCGAGAAAGAGAGTATAAATCTGTCCTATGACTGCAGGAGCTGAAGCACGGAGGCCATACAAGGCCTATAGATTAATGTATACATCAGTGACGGGTTGGCTGGAAGTTGGATGCCAGGTACCTAATAGACTCCGAACACCACTGAAATGGAAATGAGGCATCATTAATTTTACCAGTTCTAAATATCGCCAATGCCTCCGATTTGTTGTCGTTAAAGCCTGAGATTTCCCCAAATCTGTTTAGTGTATTCATTATTGCCGCGATTGCTTGAGCAGGGTTGGCCATACATAGCTATACATCGTCTGCAAAGGCCAGCATATTGATGCTAGAATGGCCGCCCTTCACTCCCTGGAGCTCTGGCGAGGTTTGTAATGTTCCTAGAAGTGGATCTAATGCCAGGTTACATAATAACGGTGAGAGCCGGCGTCCCTGACGCGTTCCCCTCTGTACAGTAAAAGATTGAGATGGCGCATTGTTTATGGACAGATAAGATCTTGGGTCCTTGTAAATCATTTGCATTGTTTCGCCAAAACAGGGACCAAATGTTCGTCTATCAAGAAGGCCAATAGCCCCAGGGGACCCTATCGAAGGCCTTGGCCGCCTCCAATCCTACAATGATGTTCTTGGAGAGTCGGCTCACCCCCTTTTACTGGATAAATGTGAGATAATGAATAGAAGACGTCTCCATGTGACACTGTCATGGTTGCTTCCCCCGCGTCTCCATGTGACACTGTCATGGTTGCTTCCCCCGCGTCTCCATGTGACACTGTCATGGTTGCTTCCCCCGGGTCTCCATGTGACACTGTCATGGTTGCTTCCCCCGCGTCTCCATGTGACACTGTCATGGTTGCTTCCCCCGCGTCTCCATGTGACACTGTCATGGTTGCTTCCCCCGCGTCTCCATGTGACACTGTCATGGTTGCTTCCCCCGCGTCTCCATGTGACACTGTCATGGTTGCTTCCCCCGCGTCTCCATGTGACACTGTCATGGTTGCTTCCCCCGCGTCTCCATGTGACACTGTCATGGTTGCTTCCCCCGGGTCTCCATGTGACACTGTCATGGTTGCTTCCCCCGCGTCTCCATGTGACACTGTCATGGTTGCTTCCCCCGCGTCTCCATGTGACACTGTCATGGTTGCTTCCCCCGCGTCTCCATGTGACACTGTCATGGTTGCTTCCCCCGCGTCTCTATGTGACACTGTCATGGTTGCTTCCTCCGCGTCTCCATGTGACACTGTCATGGTTGCTTCCCCCGCGTCTCCATGTGACACTGTCATGGTTGCTTCCCCCGCGTCTCCATGTGACACTGTCATGGTTGCTTCCCCCGGGTCTCCATGTAACACTGTCATGGTTGCTTCCCCCGCGTCTCCATGTGACACTGTCATGGTTGCTTCCCCCGCGTCTCCATGTGACACTGTCATGGTTGCTTCCCCCGCGTCTCCATGTGACACTGTCATGGTTGCTTCCCCCGCGTCTCCATGTGACACTGTCATGGTTGCTTCCTCCGCGTCTCTATGTGACACTGTCATGGTTGCTTCCTCCGCGTCTCCATGTGACACTGTCATGGTTGCTTCCTCCGCGTCTCTATGTGACACTGTCATGGTTGCTTCCCCCGCGTCTCCATGTGACACTGTCATGGTTGCTTCCTCCGCGTCTCCATGTGACACTGTCATGGTTGCTTCCCCCGCATCTCCATGTGACACTGTCATGGTTGCTTCCTCCGCGTCTCCATGTGACACTGTCATGGTTGCTTCCTCCGCGTCTCTATGTGACACTGTCATGGTTGCTTCCCCCGCGTCTCCATGTGACACTGTCATGGTTGCTTCCTCCGCGTCTCCATGTGACACTGTCATGGTTGCTTCCCCCGCATCTCCATGTGACACTGTCATGGTTGCTTCCTCCGCGTCTCCATGTGACACTGTCATGGTTGCTTCCTCCGCGTCTCCATGTGACACTGTCATGGTTGCTTCCCCCGCGTCTCCATGTGACACTGTCATGGTTGCTTCCCCCGTGTCTCCATGTGACACTGTCATGGTTGCTTCCCCCGCGTCTCCATGTGACACTGTCATGGTTGCTTCCTCCGCGTCTCCATGTGACACTGTCATGGTTGCTTCCCCCGCGTCTCCATGTGACACTGTCATGGTTGCTTCCCCCGCGTCTCCATGTGACACTGTCATGGTTGCTTCCCCCGCGTCTCCATGTGACACTGTCATGGTTGCTTCCCCCGCGTCTCCATGTGACACTGTCATGGTTGCTTCCCCCGCGTCTCCATGTGACACTGTCATGGTTGCTTCCCCCGCGTCTCCATGTGACACTGTCATGGTTGCTTCCCCCGCGTCTCCATGTGACACTGTCATGGTTCCTTCCCCCGCGTCTCCATGTGACACTGTCATGGTTGCTTCCCCCGCGTCTCCATGTGACACTGTCATGGTTGCTTCCTCCGCGTCTCCATGTGACACTGTCATGGTTGCTTCCCCCGCGTCTCCATGTGACACTGTCATGGTTGCTTCCCCCGCGTCTCCATGTGACACTGTCATGGTTGCTTCCCCCGTGTCTCCATGTGACACTGTCATGGTTGCTTCCCCCGCGTCTCCATGTGACACTGTCATGGTTGCTTCCCCCGCGTCTCCATGTGACACTGTCATGGTTGCTTCCTCCGCGTCTCCATGTGACACTGTCATGGTTGCTTCCCCCGCGTCTCCATGTGACACTGTCATGGTTGCTTCCCCCGCGTCTCCATGTGACACTGTCATGGTTGCTTCCCCCGCGTCTCCATGTGACACTGTCATGGTTGCTTCCCCCGCGTCTCCATGTGACACTGTCATGGTTGCTTCCTCCGCGTCTCCATGTGACACTGTCATGGTTGCTTCCCCCGCGTCTCCATGTGACACTGTCATGGTTGCTTCCCCCGCGTCTCCATGTGACACTGTCATGGTTGCTTCCTCCGCGTCTCCATGTGACACTGTCATGGTTGCTTCCTCCGCGTCTCCATGTGACACTGTCATGGTTGCTTCCCCCGCGTCTCCATGTGACACTGTCATGGTTGCTTCCCCCGCGTCTCCATGTGACACTGTCATGGTTGCTTCCTCCGCGTCTCCATGTGACACTGTCATGGTTGCTTCCCCCGCGTCTCCATGTGACACTGTCATGGTTGCTTCCTCCGCGTCTCCATGTGACACTGTCATGGTTGCTTCCTCCGCGTCTCCATGTGACACTGTCATGGTTGCTTCCCCCGCGTCTCCATGTGACACTGTCATGGTTGCTTCCCCCGCGTCTCCATGTGACACTGTCATGGTTGCTTCCCCCGCGTCTCCATGTGACACTGTCATGGTTGCTTCCTCCGCGTCTCCATGTGACACTGTCATGGTTGCTTCCCCCGCGTCTCCATGTGACACTGTCATGGTTGCTTCCTCCGCGTCTCCATGTGACACTGTCATGGTTACTTCCTCCGCGTCTCCATGTGACACTGTCATGGTTGCTTCCTCCGCGTCTCCATGTGACACTGTCATGGTTGCTTCCTCCGCGTCTCCATGTGACACTGTCATGGTTGCTTCCCCCGCGTCTCCATGTGACACTGTCATGGTTGCTTCCCCCGCGTCTCCATGTGACACTGTCATGGTTGCTTCCCCCGCGTCTCCATGTGACACTGTCATGGTTGCTTCCTCCGCGTCTCCATGTGACACTGTCATGGTTGCTTCCCCCGCGTCTCCATGTGACACTGTCATGGTTGCTTCCCCCGCGTCTCCATGTGACACTGTCATGGTTGCTTCCCCCGCGTCTCCATGTGACACTGTCATGGTTGCTTCCCCTGCGTCTCCATGTGACACTGTCATGGTTGCTTCCTCCGCGTCTCCATGTGACACTGTCATGGTTGCTTCCCCCGCGTCTCCATGTGACACTGTCATGGTTGCTTCCCCCGCGTCTCCATGTGACACTGTCATGGTTGCTTCCCCCGCGTCTCCATGTGACACTGTCATGGTTGCTTCCCCCGCGTCTCCATGTGACACTGTCATGGTTGCTTCCCCCGCGTCTCCATGTGACACTGTCATGGTTGCTTCCCCCGCGTCTCCATGTGACACTGTCATGGTTGCTTCCCCCGCATCTCCATGTGACACTGTCATGGTTGCTTCCCCCGGGTCTCCATGTGACACTGTCATGGTTGCTTCCCCCGCGTCTCCATGTGACACTGTCATGGTTGCTTCCCCCGCGTCTCCATGTGACACTGTCATGGTTGCTTCCCCCGCGTCTCCATGTGACACTGTCATGGTTGCTTCCCCCGCGTCTCCATGTGACACTGTCATGGTTGCTTCCCCCGCGTCTCCATGTGACACTGTGATGGTTGCTTCCCCCGCGTCTCCATGTGACACTGTCATGGTTGCTTCCCCCGCGTCTCCATGTGACACTGTGATGGTTGCTTCCCCCGGGTCTCCATGTGACACTGTCATGGTTGCTTCCCCCGCGTCTCCATGTGACACTGTGATGGTTGCTTCCCCCGCATCTCCATATGACACTGTGATGGTTGCTTCCCCCGCATCTCCATGTGACACTGTCATGGTTGCTTCCCCCGCGTCTCCATGTGACACTGTCATGGTTGCTTCCCCCGCGTCTCCATGTGACACTGTCATGGTTGCTTCCCCCGCGTCTCCATGTGACACTGTCATGGTTGCTTCCCCCGCGTCTCCATGTGACACTGTCATGGTTGCTTCCCCCGCGTCTCCATGTGACACTGTCATGGTTGCTTCCCCCGCGTCTCCATGTGACACTGTCATGGTTGCTTCCCCCGCGTCTCCATGTGACACTGTCATGGTTGCTTCCCCCGCGTCTCCATGTGACACTGTCATGGTTGCTTCCCCCGCGTCTCCATGTGACACTGTCATGGTTGCTTCCCCCGCGTCTCCATGTGACACTGTGATGGTTGCTTCCCCCGCGTCTCCATGTGACACTGTCATGGTTGCTTCCCCCGCGTCTCCATGTGACACTGTGATGGTTGCTTCCCCCGCGTCTCCATGTGACACTGTCATGGTTCCTTCCCCCGCATCTCCATGTGACACTGTCATGGTTCCTTCCCCCGCGTCTCCATGTGACACTGTGATGGTTGCTTCCCCCGCGTCTCCATATGACACTGTGATGGTTGCTTCCCCCGCGTCTCCATGTGACACTGTCATGGTTGCTTCCCCCGCATCTCCATGTGACACTGTGATGGTTCCTTCCCCCGCGTCTCCATGTGACACTGTGATGGTTCCTTCCCCCGCGTCTCCATATGACACTGTGATGGTTGCTTCCCCCGCGTCTCCATGTGACACTGTCATGGTTGCTTCCCCCGCGTGTCAGTTGTGTGTTTTGTGCGGCTGGTGATAATGTGACGCTGGGTCGGGGGATGTAGCACGCGTGTGGTGACAGGGAAGGGGGAGATGGCGTCCTCTGGATCCTCTGACCACCCTAGATAGACTCCGCACCTATGCGCTGAACAGGATACCTGACCCTGACTGACCCTAGAACTGGGCCCTAGGTAGGGAATGGATGGGATATGAGCCCACTAAGCTCTAAAGAGGACACAGGGAGGACGCACAGAGGAAAGCACATGAGCAGCTTATCTCCAGGAAGACTCCGGGAGAGGAACAGCAACAAACAACAACGTTTCTTCAGATGGATACAAGCCGACTGCTCGCATCCAGAGCCTGGAGAGGAGTATATCTCTATCACCAGCAAAGACCAAGGGGGAATGTGAGTATTTAAGGACACCAAGAGAAGTGCTGATGATTATCAGCTGAAAGGTGAGGAAATCCACAGGGTCCTAAAGGGAAAGGATTAACCTAAGTAGAAAAGAAGAGATGGTTATGGAGCAGCTTGTGTTTCCAAATGCTGTGACTGTCTACAGCCGGACACCACAGGACACTCTATGCACTGTGAAACAACCATGACAGTTTCTATGGAGTTGTCTTTTTTCACTATCTCACATTTACCGACAAAAGGCGGTGAGAGGGATTCAGGGTTCTCTGCGGTCACTGGTGATGAGAGGGATTCAGGGTTCTCTGCAGTCACTGGTGATGAGAGGGATTCAGGGTTCTCTGTAGTCACTGGTGATGAGGGGGATTCAGGGTTCTCTGCAGTCACTGGTGATGAGGGGGATTCAGGGTTCTCTGCAGTCACTGGTGATGAGGGGAATTCAGGGTTTTCTGCAGTCACTTGTGATGAGGGGGATTCAGGGTTCTCTGCAGTCACTGGTGATGAGGGGGATTCAGGGTTCTCTGCAGTCACTGGTGATGAGGTGGATTCAGGGTTCTCTGCAGTCACTGGTGATGAGGGGGATTCAGGGTTCTCTGCAGTCACTGGTGATGAGGGGGATTCAGGGTTCTCTGCAGTCACTGGTGATGAGGTGGATTCAGGGTTCTCTGCAGTCACTGGTGATGAGGGGGATTCAGGGTTCTCTGCAGTCACTGGTGATGAGGGGGATTCAGGGTTCTCTGCAGTCACTGGTGATGAGGTGGATTCAGGGTTCTCTGCAGTCACTGGTGATGAGGGGGATTCAGGGTTCTCTGCAGTCACTGGTGATGAGGGGGATTCAGGGTTCTCTGCAGTCACTGGTGATGAGGTGGATTCAGGGTTCTCTGCAGTCACTGGTGATGATGGGGATTCAGGGTTCTCTGCAGTCACTGGTGATGAGGGGGATTCAGGGTTCTCTGCAGTCACTGGTGATGAGAGGGATTCAGGGTTCTCTGCAGTCACTGGTGATGAGGGGGATTCAGGGTTCTCTGCAGTCACTGGTGATGAGATGGATTCAGGGTTCTCTGCAGTCACTGGTGATGAGGTGGATTCAGGGTTCTCTGCAGTCACTGGTGATGAGGTGGATTCAGGGTTCTCTGCAGTCACTGGTGATGAGGGGGATTCAGGGTTCTCTGCAGTCACTGGTGATGAGGTGGATTCAGGGTTCTCTGCAGTCACTGGTGATGAGGTGGATTCAGGGTTCTCTGCAGTCACTGGTGATGAGGGGGATTCAGGGTTCTCTGCAGTCACTGGTGATGAGGTGGATTCAGGGTTCTCTGCAGTCACTGGTGATGAGGGGGATTCAGGGTTCTCTGCAGTCACTGGTGATGAGGTGGATTCAGGGTTCTCTGCAGTCACTGGTGATGAGGTGGATTCAGGGTTCTCTGCAGTCACTGGTGATGAGGGGGATTCAGGGTTCTCTGCAGTCACTGGTGATGAGGGGGATTCAGGGTTCTCTGCAGTCACTGGTGATGAGGGGGATTCAGGGTTCTCTGCAGTCACTGGTTATGAGGGGGATTCAGGGGTCTCTGCGGTCACTGGTGATGAGAGGGATTCAGGGTTCTCTGCAGTCACTGGTGATGAGGGGGATTCAGGGTTCTCTGCAGTCACTGGTGATGAGGGGGATTCAGGGTTCTCTGCAGTCACTGGTGATGAGGGGGATTCAGGGTTCTCTGCAGTCACTGGTGATGAGGTGGATTCAGGGTTCTCAGCAGTCACTGGTGATGAGAGGGATTCAGGGTTCTCTGCAGTCACTGGTGATGAGGTGGATTCAGGGGTCTCTGCGGTCACTGGTGATGAGAGGGATTCAGGGTTCTCTGGAGTCACTGGTGATGAGGGGGATTCAGGGTTCTCTGCAGTCACTGGTGATGAGGGGGATTCAGGGTTCTCTGCAGTCACTGGTGATGAGGGGGATTCAGGGTTCTCTGCAGTCACTGGTGATGAGGTGGATTCAGGGTTCTCTACAGTCACTGGTGATGAGAGGGATTCAGGGCTCTCTGCAGTCACTGGTGATGAGGTGGATTCAGGGTTCTCTGCAGTCACTGGTGATGAGGGGGATTCAGGGTTCTCTGCGGTCACTGGTGATGAGAGGGATTCAGGGTTCTCTGCAGTCACTGGTGATGAGGGGGATTCAGGGTTCTCTGCAGTCACTGGTGATGAGGTGGATTCAGGGTTCTCTGCAGTCACTGGTGATGAGGGGGATTCAGGGTTCTCTGCGGTCACTGGTGATGAGAGGGATTCAGGGTTCTCTGCAGTCACTGGTGATGAGAGGGATTCAGGGTTCTCTGCAGTCACTGGTGATGAGAGGGATTCAGGGTTCTCTGCAGTCACTGGTGATGAGGTGGATTCAGGGTTCTCTGCGGTCACTGGTGATGAGGTGGATTCAGGGTTCTCTGCAGTCACTGGTGATGAGGTGGATTCAGGGTTCTCTGCGGTCACTGGTGATGAGGGGGATTCAGGGTTCTCTGCAGTCACTGGTGATGAGGTGGATTCAGGGTTCTCTGCAGTCACTGGTGATGAGTGGGATTCAGGGTTCTCTGCGGTCACTGGTGATGAGGGGGATTCAGGGTTCTCTGCGGTCACTGGTGATGAGGGGGATTCAGGGTTCTCTGCGGTCACTGGTGATGAGGGGGATTCAGGGTTCTCTGCGGTCACTGGTGATGAGGGGGATTCAGGGTTCTCTGCGGTCACTGGTGATGAGGGGGATTCAGGGTTCTCTGCGGTCACTGGTGATGAGGGGGATTCAGGGTTCTCTGCAGTCACTGGTGATGAGGGGGATTCAGGGTTCTCTGCAGTCACTGGTGATGAGTGGGATTCAGGGTTCTCTGCGGTCACTGGTGATGAGGGGGATTCAGGGGTCTCTGCAGTCACTGGTGATGAGGGGGATTCAGGGTTCTCTGCGGTCACTGGTGATGAGGGGGATTCAGGGTTCTCTGCGGTCACTGGTGATGAGGGGGATTCAGGGTTCTCTGCGGTCACTGGTGATGAGGGGGATTCAGGGTTCTCTGCAGTCACTGGTGATGAGGGGGATTCAGGGTTCTTTGCAGTCACTGGTGATGAGGAGGATTCAGGGTTCTCTGCAGTCACTGGTGATGAGGGGGATTCAGGGTTCTCTGCAGTCACTGGTGATGAGGGGGATTCAGGGTTCTCTGCAGTCACTGGTGATGAGGGGGATTCAGGGTTCTCTGCAGTCACTGGTGATGAGGGGGATTCAGGGTTCTCTGCGGTCACTGGTGATGAGGGGGATTCAGGGTTCTCTGCGGTCACTGGTGATGAGGGGGATTCAGGGTTCTCTGCGGTCACTGGTGATGAGGGGGATTCAGGGTTCTCTGCAGTCACTGGTGATGAGGGGGATTCAGGGTTCTCTGCAGTCACTGGTGATGAGGGGGATTCAGGGTTCTCTGCGGTCACTGGTGAGGGGTCAGTTACCACTATACGGCACAAACATCCGCTGTCTTCTGTGAGCGGGGGGAGCCGGACCCCAGGGAAAGCCGCTTTCTGTCTCTGATGGCTGCACCTGGGGTAAAATGTGGGTGCTCGGAGGATGATGAAGCTGCTCCCCTGTATATGCAGTGTGAACAGCGGCTGGAGGCAGGAGAGGGGCGACCGCATCACACTCCACTGATTGCACCATTATCTGTGATCTGATATCTGACATGGAGAGTTCTTGATATCGTGTGATCTACTTTGTGAGACTCGAGACTTGTGAGACGCTTCCATCCACCTCCCTGAGATTCAATGTAACAATCTCCCTCCCCTGAGGATCCAGGGCTTGTGCTGCTGATTGTGGAGGTGGGAGGAGCCTTGGAGGAAGGAGGTGTGGTTTCCAGAAGGGGTGGAGCTATGTAGATTTCCTCTGGTGGTCTCTGGGTGGATTCCTGTCGCCTCCTCCTGATTTGATCTCTCCGGGATCATTATATATGAAGGATCTGCTGATGATTATACAGCTGTGATCTGTGATCTGGAGGGATCTTTCTATTCTGTGATGATTTCTCAGATGATGGATCTGTGCGGTGTCGTCTCCATGATATTGATGGTGATGGGGGAGGGGAGGTCGGGGAAACGCTCCATGTGACCCAGGTTTATAGCTCTTTTACTATTTGTTTAACTGCTTTTTGGTAAATGCTGAAAAGCCCAAATGCCTGTGAAAAATAGAAAAGTTATTCCTGAGACTGATGATCACCAGTGTGATCCAAGTGACTGCAGCACAACATAAGGATCCATTTGTGAAGCTGAAATGGGGAATTTGCATAGCTCCGCCTACTTATGGGAAAGGGCGAGTGAAGATCCTCTCCGAAAGCTTCACAGGTCCTGGAAGAATCAATGGCATCAACTAACAACCGAGTGTGACCCAAGAATGGCGATCACCGGCCGGAGGCAGCAGAGACCGGAGGATTTATTACTGCAGTGAATTATTCCTGGAAGAGATGGAAGCGTCTCACACAACGGGATCTGTAAGAAGATCCACTGCCTTCAGATCCCTCAGCATCTAAGCCTCTGTGACCGGGATCTTCTTACACAGGAGATCCCAGAGGTCACCTACTTCCTCCAAGGGTCCTTACCCACAAGCCCCGTGTTACGAGTCCTGCTGCTAATAACTCGCGTTCTCCTTTGTCCCTTTCTGTTGCAGCGTCCTGGTGGTCCCAGATCACAGAAGCGCTATTGCGATTTGAAGGGCGACGCTGTTGTGATCTGCGCATGTGCATCATGTGAAGAACGCTGATTGGTCGCAGATGACGTCACGCCACGTGGAGAACGCTGATTGGTCGCGGATGACGTCACGCCACGTGGAGAACGCTGATTGGTCGCAGGTGATGTCACGCCACGTGGAGAACGCTGATTGGTCGCGGGTGACGTCACGCCACGTGGAGAATGCTGATTGGTCGCGGGTGATGTCACGCCACGTGGAGAACGCTGATTGGTCGCAGATGACGTCACGCCACGTGGAGAATGCTGTTTGGTCGCGGGTGACGTCACGCCACGTGGAGAATGCTGATTGGTCGCAGGTGATGTCACACCACGTGGAGAACGCTGATTGGTCGCAGGTGATGTCACGCCACGTGGAGAATGCTGATTGGTCGCGGGTGACGTCACGCCACGTGGAGAATGCTGATTGGTCGCGGGTGACGTCACGCCACGTGGAGAACGCTGATTGGTCGCGGGTGACGTCACGCCACGTGGAGAACGCTGATAGGTCGCGGGTGATGTCACGTCATGTGGAGAACGCTGATTGGTCGTGGGTGATGTCACGCCACGTGGAGAACGCTGATTGGTCGCGGGTGATGTCACCGCTGATGCGATGTCACTTGTCTCTGACGCTCTGGTTGCTGATTGGCTGTGTGATCCTCCATCTTGGAGGAGGCACAGAGTCTATATAAAGCCCTGACACACGTTGCTCAGCGTCCAGTCCTCTTGGTCCATGCACAGGAGTAGACGCTCCATGCTGGTTCCTTCCTGCACCATTACTGTCACAAGTAGGTGAGTGCTATCAGTAGGATAGTTCTTGTACCTTGCAGCATGGCTGACTTAGGCAGGTGCTTGGTGCATGTGGCCGTGCTGGGACTTGTTGTTCCACCCCAGCTCTTAGGTTGGAGAGCTCTCCCTGTGTTGCTAGCGGTTATCTAGCAGACGTTACGTACTCTCCTGTGCTCTTGCACAAGTGATCTCATACTGTCTCTGTGAAGAGTAATGGAGATGACTCGCCCACCCCAGGGCTATGGGACACCCGGTGCCGGGCCGGACTAGTCCGGTGGTAGTCAGTGGTGGCTGGGCCCGGCTCCGTGGCCCTGGTGGGTGTCAGTTGAATATGTGGCTTGCTTGTTAATGGTTGTGTTCGTGACGCCACCTGTGGCATGCGGCTATTAAGCCGCCGCTGCTGTGTGAGGCCTCCGGGGTGATGTTATGGCAGCAATGGTGGTACTGCTCCCCACAGGTGGAGCGGAGCCCCGGGAATACTGTTAGTGCTCGTGGAAGTCTATGGTGCTGTGTGACTAACACGGTGCAGGGCAGACAAGCAATGAAAGAACCAGGCACAAACAACAGTCTCTTTACCTTTTCCTCTTTTACTCTGGGAACAGTCCAGTCCTGGGAGACCGTTACAGGTGGTGATGGGGATCCGGTCGGCCTGGAAGTACTTGGGGTGATCTTTCTGGCCAGCTGAGTATGAGGCCTACTCCTGTACCTTTCTTGGTGATGATAGGACCCTGCTTCTCTGAATCCAGCAATGGCCCTCTTCGCTGCTGGGACCAATGGCACGTCCCTTCCCTCTGTAGGTGGCTGCGCAGGCCCACTCTCTGGTGCTTCTCCGCTGGGGTCCACACCGGGCCCTGATGCTGCAGCTGTACCTTGGATGTGTCTGGGCCAGGGGCTTGCAGCTCCCCTGCCCTTCGGATTCGGCTACCAGGGACGGATTTTATACCCTGGCAACCACAGACTCCGATGTCCGAGTCTCTCTGCTGCCTCTCAGCTACTCCTGCTTCTCTGGGCCAAACTGCTCCAGCTCTAGGCCCCAGATTCACAGGACAGCTCACTCTGTGTCTGTTCACTTCTGCTGCTCCCTACAGACTCACTAACTCCTCCCCCAGGTCAGGCTTAAGGAAGCTCCCTGAAACTTCAGGTTCAGAGCTCCCCCTACTGGCCTGAGGGAGAAACTGCGGTGGATGTTAACTTACTGGCCAGTAGATTTCCCCATTACCTCCAGGCTCAGCATTAACCCTCAGGAGGGCAATGCCGTTGTGGCGACCAGGTCCTAGGGCGCCACACTCCCCCTTAGTTAAATTCAGTACTCCCGGACTGTAGAAACAAAACATAACATGTCATACATTTCATCCCAATATGGGAGGCACATTCTCTTTAACGTTACAATCTTAAACATTTCTATAAGAGTCCAGTGTGGCTCCCTGCCGGGTGTCCATTACACTGCTCCATGGGGGACCCGCCGCGATCAAACCCCCAACGTAGGCTCTGGGCGTGCGTCAGAGCATTGATGACCCCACTCTATGCACGCCGGACGGGTTTTTCTTCAGGGGTGTTTGAGCACACTGGTGCTAACTATGAACAATTTAGGTGTTGGCCACCCATAGTCCAGTGGCCCAATTGTCCATTTTCGCAATCAAAGAAAAAGAAAACATTTTGTACACAACATGACAGACATTTTGCATAACTATTTACACTCTAATAAGTACTCTTTACTTTATACAGTAGACTCCCTATACCTTAGAGGGGGTTGTCCCCGAGTGCTGCGCTGGGACCTACGTAGCTCTGGTGTTTGCCCCTGACTACGTGGTGCGTCTTCTATCTCAGCACTACAGGTGGGCCTAACCCCAATAGGTAAGCGTGATGGTTGCCTTTGTGGTCTAGGAGTCGCCAAGGGTATGACAGGTTCACCACTGACAGGGGGTTGATCCTCCTGTTCCACTGCTGGCGTGTCATCTCGTGCTGGAGCGGACGATTCTTTAGGTGGATCCGGAACCTTTTCTGTTTCTGGCTCGACCAACTGCGGAAACGCCAAAACTGGTACCACTATGGCATTGTTGATTCGGGTCCAAGTTTTGGGGAACTTCCCAAGGATGGTTTGAATCATCTCCCCTTCTTTCTCTTGACTTTGGGGACTTCCTTGTACTCCTTCCATTTCTCTTTGGATTCGGCACCGTTCAGGGCACGCTTTCAGGCGGTCTCGGGAAATTGCTTGACAGGTCTTGCCTTCATCTTTGCTTATGAGGCATACCTTACTATTGTCAAAGTTGGAGGGGATAATGGTGTAGGGCTCGTTTTCCCACTGATCATCCAACTTATGCGTCTTCCGCTTCTTCTTGAGGACTTGTTCTCCAGGTGCTAAGGGAGTTGCTGGGGCTGTTTGATTGTAATGCTGTTCTTGTCTCGTTCTTCCTTGAGACAGGCTCCTTTCCACGCACTCCTGGACCTTACGGTACCGCTGCTGCCGTTCTGCATCCCAATCCTCTATTTCTTGAACCGCCTCAGGCGACACAGTCCCCATCTCAAAGTCTACAGGCAACTTGCCTGGTCTGGCTCGCATCAGGTAAGCGGGGCTGCAGTTGGTCGAATTCACTGGGATGTGGTTGTACAAGTCTACCAGATCTGGCAACTTTTCTGGCCATTGGTTCCTCTCTTCCAGCGGTAGGGTCTTCAGCATATCAATAACCACATGGTTCATTTTCTCGCACAGTCCATTGGTCTGGGGGTGGTACGGTGTGGTTCGAATTTTCTTACAACCGTACATGTTACAGAACTCTTGGAACACTTCAGCCTCGAATGCAGGACCCTGATCCGTCAGTACCCTTTCCGGATAGCCGTGCGGTCGACAAAAGGATGCCTGGAACGCTCTAGCTGCCGTCCTGGCTGTCTGGTCCTTCACAGGCACTACTACCAGGAAACGAGAGTAATGGTCCACAATGGTGAGGGCGTACACATAGCCTGACCGGCTTGGTGTTAACTTCACGTGGTCCAGGGCCACCAACTCCAGGGGCTGCTTCGTGACAATTGGCTGTAGGGGAGACCTTTGGCTGGCATCATCCTTCCGCCTCAAGTTACACGGGCCACAGTCTCGGCACCATTTCTCGATCATCTTTCTCATGTGCACCCAGTAGAACCGATCACGGAGTAAGGCCTCCAACTTCTTCCACCCGAAGTGCCCTGCGTTATCATGATACGCTGCTAGGACCATTGGAGCATCCCTCTGCGGAACCACTATCTGCCAGACAAGTTCATTTGTTCGATAGTTGACATATCTCTTGCAGAGCTTGCCCTGGTAGGTGAACAGTCGTCCCCTCTCCTTCCACAGCTGCTGGGCTTCCTCTGGAGCGTCTGGGCCAAGATGGGTCTCAGCTTGCGCTAGCTTCTCTTTGACCAATCGCACGGCCGGGTCACCATTCTGTGTTTCTTCCCAATTATGGTGGAGTAATGGATTGACCGAGACCTCGTGCTGGTTTAAGCGCTTCACTCCCACAGCATGCTCACACTGTGAAACACCCTGGTGATGGAAAGCCGGTAACTCTATCTCTTCGAGTTCATCCAGGTCTTCTCCAGACTCGGGTAAGTGAGGCATTCTGGACAGCGCATCAGCATTGTTATTCTTCTTGCCAGCCCGATACTTGATGGTAAAGTCAAAGTTAGACAGCCGGGCCATCCATCGCTGTTCCATCGCACCTAACTTGGCTGTTGCCAGGTGTGTCAACGGATTGTTGTCCGTGAAGATGGTAAACTTGGCCGATGCCAGATAGTGCTTGAAGCGTTCAGTCACTGCCCACACAATAGCGAGGAACTCCAGCTTGAAGGAACTGTAGTTTTCTGGATTCCTTTCCGTGGGCCGAAGCTTCCTACTGGCGTACGCTATTACCCTCTCTCTGCCTCCCTGTACCTGGGACAGAACTGCTCCCAGTCCCACGTTGCTGGCGTCTGTGTACAGTATAAACGGTTGGCTGTAGTCAGGGTAGGCCAGAATTTCTTCTCCCGTGAGAGCCCCTTTCAGCCGGACAAAGGATGTTTCCAGTTGGCTGCTCCATTCAAATGGAGGGCTCTGCTTCTTAGCCTGCTTCGGCTGGCCCACCAGGAGATCTTGAAGGGGCGCTGCTATCTTGGTGAACCCATCAATGAACCTTCGGTAGTAGCCCACCAGTCCAAGGAACTGCCGCACCTCCTTCACCGTGGTGGGTCTTGGCCAGTCCTTGATTACCGTGACTTTCTCCGGATCAGGTGCCACGCCTTCTGCGCTGACCACATGACCCAGGTACTGTACCTTTGGCTTCAAGAGGTGACATTTGGACGGCTTGATCTTCAGGCCATATTTCGACAAGGACTCAAACACTTCTGCTAAGTGCTTCAGGTGGTCCTCATAAGTCTTGGAGTAGACTATTACATCATCCAGGTACAGCAGCACGGTTTCAAAGTTGTGGTGGCCCAAGCAGCACTCCATCAACCTTTGGAATGTCCCTGGGGCGTTGCAGAGCCCGAATGGCATACAATTGAACTCACAGAGACCCATTGGTGTCGTGAATGCAGTCTTCTCCTTGTCCGCCTCTGCCACGGGAACCTGCCAATACCCACTGGTGAGATCCAAGGTGGAGAAATAGTTAGCTGACTTTAAGGCTGTTAGTGACTCCTCTATTCTGGGTAGTGGATAGGCATCTTTATGTGTAATGCGGTTAATTTGCCTGTAATCTACACACATTCTCATTGTACCATCTTTTTTCTTTACGAGCACTAGTGGAGCTGCCCAGGGGCTACAACTATCTCTGATAACCCCAGCCTCCTTCATTTCCCGTAACATTTCCTTGGCACACTGATACTGTGCGGGGGGTACAGGGCGGTATCTTTCTTTAATGGGATGATGATCACCCGTGGGGATTTGATGTTGAACCCCTTTCACCTGCCCAAAATCTAGGGGGTGTTTGCTGAAGACCCGCTCGTACTCCTGTACCACCCGGTAAACCCCATGCTTTTGGTGCGAGGGGGTGGAGTCGGTGCCTACATGTAATTTTTGGCACCAGTCTTCCGGCTGCCCCTTGGAGCCATTGTCTTCCGCCTGGTCGGACGGGATCAAGGGTTCCACTGCTTTAATGGTATTGTTGCTGACAGTGTACAATTTTGCCACAGTGGCATACCGGGGCAATTTGGCCTCCTCCTCCCCACAATTCAGGACACGGACGGGCACTCTCCCCTTGCGGACGTCCGCTACCCCTCTGGCTATCAGGACTCCAGGCCTACTGTCTGAATACATTGGTTCTACCAAGGCATGGTAATCCTGACCCTTGAGGCCTATTGCTGCCCGACACCATATCAACATTTCACTTCTTGGGGGTATTACAATGGGGAGGGGGTCACTTACCCTCACACTGCCAATTTCTCCTCCGGCCAGCTCTACCTGCTGCCTCCTCATCAGGGCTCTGATCTCCCTCTGTAGGACACGCTGCTGCCCGGAGCTGGCAGTTTCAGACGCCTGTTGTAACAAAATTATCACTTCGGCAATACAATTTTCTATCACATTTGTACCAAGAGTTAGCAGTGGGTCAGATTCTTTGCGATCAATATCTACAATTATCATCCCCTGACATGGCAATTCTACCCGCCCCACTTTAATGGTTACTTCTTTGTACCCAATCTGAGGTAAGGGCTGACCATTACTGGCCACAATTGTTAAATCATCATCTGGGCCATGGTCAATGTCTGAATCGGCCCAATATCTTTTGTACAGTTTGTGGGGGATGGTTGTTACCTGGGACCCCGTATCCAGGAGGGCATTCAAAGGGATCCCATCCAGCACAATAGGAAGGACCGGTCGTCCTCCCACATACTTGCTGCGGCTGGGGGTTGAGCCGGGCTTCCTTACACCTGGGGGTCGGCTCCTGGCCCCAGGCTCGGCCCATTTAAAGGACAGCGTCGTGCAATGTGGCCCGCCTGGTTGCAGTTGCGGCAGATCGGTTGTCCTGTTGAATCATACCGGTCTGTGTCTCTGCCTCGGGTCGGCGGAATCCTTCTCTGTCGCATCCATGGGACGTCCTCTGGGCTGGAGGCCAACTCGATTTTCGCAGGCGAGGGGGTCATTTGTAGAGACTGCACGGTCTTGGCAAGGGCAGCCACAGTCTTGGTCAGCTCCTGGACCTGTTGTCTGAGCTCCGCAGTGGGATCCTTATCCAGGGACTGCGCCTCAGCCCCTGCAGTGGCTCGTGTTGCAGGCACCACCCCGGGGTACGTGATAGCAGGAGGCCGGAGGGGTACTGGGTCACTCGGTGTAGATTCTCTCAGTACCCTGATGGCCTGGTCCTTAAACTTGGCAAAGTCCAGAGCAGGGTTCTGCAGGACCAGGATACGCAGCTGGGTCCTGTGGGCATCTGACAGGAGCCCCTCTATGAACTGCTCAGTTAGGAGTTTGTCTTCTTCACGTACACCCTCTGGGTCCACCTGTTTAACTGCTTTCAGGGCCTCTTGCAGGTTTAAGGCATAGTCCCTTATGCTGTCTGTGGCTCGCTGCTTGCACCCAAAGAATCTCATCTTTATCTCTGCTGCGGTGCGAGTGTCAAACGTACTCTTTAGCTTGGCCAGTATCTGGGCTGCTGTCCCTTTATCTGTATCAGGCCAGGACTTCGCTTCACGCTGGGCTGCGCCGGCTAGCTGTCCCATTACTATGCCCACCTTCTGGCTCTCAGTCAGCGGATACACCCGGAATAAGCTGTGCAGGCTTTCTCTGAAGTCACTCAAGGTATGGGACTCCCCGGAGTATTGCGGCAGCCATTCTGCTCCCGGTATGTATGGCATGGTGATCGGCATTACCGGCGCTACAGTGGGGGCCGGGGCGACGGCGACTGGGATTGCTTCTGCTGGTGCTGCGGCGTCTCGGGCTATGGCAGCCACCTGCCCTCCCTCTGAGTCGGACATCTTCCTCCCCCTTAGTGAACCTTACCAGGCTCCGTTCACTTTTCAAATTTTCTTCCGGGTCGCGCGGGGTTAACAGCGCTCTGCTCTGATGGCGCGCTCCCTTCGCGCTCTTTGTCAGGCACGCCCCCCTTCTTCCTGCGCTCGGCGAGGCTAATGGCGGCGGTGGTCTGCAGCCAGTACACAGTCTTTTAAGCACAATTCCGGCAGGCGCACAGTACCCGGTGGGACCGGGCACGAAATCCTGTTCGTGACGCCAAAATTGACTCGCCCACCCCAGGGCTATGGGACACCCGGTGCCGGGCCGGACTAGTCCGGTGGTAGTCAGTGGTGGCTGGGCCCGGCTCCGTGGCCCTGGTGGGTGTCAGTTGAATATGTGGCTTGCTTGTTAATGGTTGTGTTCGTGACGCCACCTGTGGCATGCGGCTATTAAGCCGCCGCTGCTGTGTGAGGCCTCCGGGGTGATGTTATGGCAGCAATGGTGGTACTGCTCCCCACAGGTGGAGCGGAGCCCCGGGAATACTGTTAGTGCTCGTGGAAGTCTATGGTGCTGTGTGACTAACACGGTGCAGGGCAGACAAGCAATGAAAGAACCAGGCACAAACAACAGTCTCTTTACCTTTTCCTCTTTTACTCTGGGAACAGTCCAGTCCTGGGAGACCGTTACAGGTGGTGATGGGGATCCGGTCGGCCTGGAAGTACTTGGGGTGATCTTTCTGGCCAGCTGAGTATGAGGCCTACTCCTGTACCTTTCTTGGTGATGATAGGACCCTGCTTCTCTGAATCCAGCAATGGCCCTCTTCGCTGCTGGGACCAATGGCACGTCCCTTCCCTCTGTAGGTGGCTGCGCAGGCCCACTCTCTGGTGCTTCTCCGCTGGGGTCCACACCGGGCCCTGATGCTGCAGCTGTACCTTGGATGTGTCTGGGCCAGGGGCTTGCAGCTCCCCTGCCCTTCGGATTCGGCTACCAGGGACGGATTTTATACCCTGGCAACCACAGACTCCGATGTCCGAGTCTCTCTGCTGCCTCTCAGCTACTCCTGCTTCTCTGGGCCAAACTGCTCCAGCTCTAGGCCCCAGATTCACAGGACAGCTCACTCTGTGTCTGTTCACTTCTGCTGCTCCCTACAGACTCACTAACTCCTCCCCCAGGTCAGGCTTAAGGAAGCTCCCTGAAACTTCAGGTTCAGAGCTCCCCCTACTGGCCTGAGGGAGAAACTGCGGTGGATGTTAACTTACTGGCCAGTAGATTTCCCCATTACCTCCAGGCTCAGCATTAACCCTCAGGAGGGCAATGCCGTTGTGGCGACCAGGTCCTAGGGCGCCACAGAGACATTACAGTGCGCACTCTGTGAGTGCAGCCGTACGCTTGTTATCTCTCATACACCCCTCTGTGAGGTAACAGAGGTACCTGTCTCTGTGTGCGGTTACGGTTAGTGAGCACACGTTTATGTAGAGCTCTGTGCAGATAATAGACTCTACTACGTCCCCTTTTGGTTACTTTTGTAGTCTGCATTAGTTGTTTAGCATATCCCTCATTTGTGTTTATGCTAATTCGGTAGTCGCTGTGATTTAAACAGTGAACGCCGTCTTTGTTAGTGCCTCTGTGACGTGACAGTGTCAGTGCTGCTTCTGTGGCACAGGTTCCCCTCGTCCTCTGCCGTTATCAGCAGCAGGTTCCTGCACAGTGGCCCCCGATAGCCTGTGGTTATCTACTATCAGCCCCCGTTACACCTCCCTCCTCCGCTGCACTTCTCGTGAACTGTTTGTGTTTTCCTTCCTCAGGCTCTCTGACCTCCTCGGTGGGTGTGGCCAACCACCTGGCTCCGCCCCCTGGTGTGTTCCTCCAGCCCTGAGCGAGGTGACTAGGGTTTAATGTGGTTGGCTGGTATTACCTAGTGAGGGGACAGGTGTTGTGCGGGGCTCTATCAGTCACCACCTGGCTTGTCCAGGGCGTCACAGAGATCCCTCAGTCCAGTCTCTTCTTACAGAACCTGTTGCGTGACCCATGACACGTCTCCATCTGTACCGCCCCGGGGGTCGACCAGCTGCCGAGCCGCTCGGGTCCGTGCTCGTCGGTGGGTGGTTCGAGCTCCTCCCGGACCCTGGGGTCACTTCGCTCTGAAGGGGAGTTGGCGCTACGTGTAGGGATTTCGGTGGAGAAGGTTCACGGCTGAGGCCGTTGAGTTTATAGGTGTAAGTTCGTGACGCCACCGACGGGTTGTGGTGAATGTGGGCACCACCGCTGCCATTAACTAGGCTCCCGGGGACGGTGTTGTGCAGCCTGGTGTTAACCCCTCCGTGGGCAGGGGGTGATGGTCCCGGGGCCCGGTGGTTGCGAGGTGCGGGCGGGATGGTGCGGTGCGGTACGCGGCCCGAGGGCACTGTTGTACTCACTATGACAGATACACCGGAGTCTCTGGTAAACCAAAAAGGATGGTGGTCGGTGCCCGCAGCCGGCTGCGCTTTGCCCCTTTCTCAGGTTGGTGGTTCCCGCCTTTCTCCTGCACCTCTTTGTAGAACTTGACTGCCTATGCTTCAGCGACGGGAGTCCGCTCCCCGGCTTGATGTGTGTCGGGGAACCCGTTTGCCCGCAGGCGCTGGCCTGTGGGATCTCTCTGCCTGTGCGGTGGCTTTCTATCCCCCTCGGTGGGCTGTTGCCGTCTTTGGGTCTTGGGACAGGAAAGGACCTAAGGTCCAGACCTCAATCAGTGAATTCAACGTGGTCCAGTGGCTTCTTGACCTCGTTCTGGGTCTGAGAACCCCTCCTGGTGCTCCGGTTTCCAGTTGGCTCCCCGGTTCGGTTCCGGTGGGGCACTACCCTGTCCCGGTCCCTTATGGTTCCACCAGCCGTTTTCCCGACTCCTGCAGGCGGCAACCACCGTCTGCCTCATTGCAAGAGGTGACTGGACTCCAACCCAGACACCTGGTGTTAGACTGTGGCAGACCTGGTCTGCACTTGAACTCCACTTCACTTCACTGTCCAAACTCAACTTTTCTCTTTTTGTTTTTCCTGCCTCCGGGGCCTGTGAACTCCTCGGTGGGCGTGGCCAACCGCCAGGCTCCGCCCCCTGGTGTGAACATCAAACCCTGAGGGAGGTGACAAGGGTTTGTAGGTTGGCTGCTGTCACCTTATTAGGGGCTGGTGTTTGTGCAGGGGTCTACCTGTGACTACATGGCTAGTCCAGGGGTCACACATCCATTACCATAAGACCCCAGCGATGATGATGAGACGACCCCGGGATGAAGCGTTACTCGCCATTCTTCTCTTATGTAGAGTTCAGCAAATCTCCGGCTCCAGGAAAATGTGTAACTATAAAAGCTCCTCACGAGATCGTTACTTCTCATCACAAATACTATATAACAATAGATCAAAGAAGATTCCGCTATGAGATCAACTTAAGGAATAACTTTTCTATTTTTCACAGACATTTGGGCTTTTCAGCATTTGCCAAAAAGCAGTTAAACAAATAGTAAAAGAGCTATAAACCTGGGTCACATGGAGCGTTTCCCCGACCTCCCCTCCCCCATCACCATCAATATCATGGAGACGACACCGCACAGATCCATCATCTGAGAAATAATCACAGAATAGAAAGATCCCTCCAGATCACAGATCACAGCTGTATAATAATCAGCAGATCCTCCATATATAATGATCCCGGAGAGATCAAGTCAGGAGGAGGTGACAGGAATCCACCAAGTGACCACCAGAGGAAATCTGCATAGCTTCACCCCCTTGTGGAAACCACGCCTCCTTCCTCCAAAGCTCCTCCCACCTCCACAATCAGCAGCACAAGCCCTGGAGCCTCAGGGGAGGAAGATTGCTGCCTTCAATCCCAAAGAGGTGGTATACATCACAGGAGGAGTTGGGGCATATATACATCACAAGAAGAACTAGGGACATATACACATCACAGGAGGGGCTGAGGACATATACACATCACAGGTGGGACTGGGGGCGGACATATACACATCACAGGAGGGGATGGGGACATATACACATCACAGGAGGGGATGGGGACATATACACATCACAGGAGGGGATGGGGACATATATGTACCGCCCCACTCTCAGCAGCCGAGCAGCTCGGATCCGGTCCTTCTGTGGGTGGCTCGAGGGTCTCCGGACCCGGGGGTCTCGTAGTCACTTCAAATGAAAAGGGGAGGGATGGTGGGTGTAGGACGTGTATATATACGGGCTGAGCCGTACAGAGTTCGTGACGCCACCCACGGTATGTGGTGATATTGGACACCACCACTGCAGTTACGGGGCACCTGGGGGAGATGTGTACCGCCCCGCTGACTTGGCTGCGACCGCCGAGCCGCTCGAATCTGTGCTCGCACTGCGGGTGGTGGCTTGAGCCTGTCACGGACCCGGGGGTCACGTCGCTCTGCAGGGGAGTTGGAGCTACACACGGGGATTTGGGGTGTTTGGATTTGAGGTGATAGTTCGTGACGCCACCCACGGGTTGTGGTGATTGTGGACACCACCGCTGCGGTGAAGGTACGGGGATCCCGGGAGCGGTGTAATGGTGCAGCTAGGTGTTGACCCCTCCGTGAGTAGGGGTTGTTGGTCCCGGGGTCCGGTGGCCCGAGGCCCGGGTGCAGGGTGTAGTGTTGCGGTGCACCGTTGCGGTGAAGGTACGGGGATCCCGGGGAGCGGTGTAATGGCGCAGCTAGGTGTTGACCCCTCCGTAGGTAGGGGTTGTTCGTCCCGGGGTCCGGTGGGCCGAGGCCCGGGTGCAGGGTGTAGTGTTGCGGTGCAGGGTGTAGTGTTGCGGTGCCGGGCGGTGTGGTGCCTGATGGTACTGGTGTACTCACTCTGACACAAGACACTGGAGTCGCTGGTAAACGAAACGGAGTGATGAACGGGGCCCACAGCCGGCTGCAGCTTTTCCCAGGTTAGGTTGGTAATGTCCGCCTTTCTCCTGCACCTTTATATATGAATCTTGACTCCTGTGCCTAGACACCGGTAGTCCGTTCCCCGACGTGTATCTGTCGTAGGAGCCCCTTTGCCCGCAGACGCTGGCCCTTTGGATCTCTGGCCCTTGGCGGTGGCACTTATCCGGAATGGTTGGGCTGTTGCCTTCAATCGGGACTTAGGTGGGAATGAACCCCTGGGGTCCAGACCGCAATCAGTTAATTTGACTATGGTGATGGCTTCTAGCCTAGTTCAGGGTCTGAGTATCCTGCCTGGTGCTCCAGTATCCAGTTGGCTCCCCGGTTCGGTTCCGGCGGGCCACTACCCTGTCCCGGTCCCTTACGGTTCCACCGGTCGTATTCCCGGTCTCCTGCAGGTAGCTACCACCGTCTGCCTCCTTGCCGATGGTGACTGGGCTCCAACCCAGCCACCGGAGTAGTCTCTGGCAGGCCTGAGCACAGGTCTGCTTCTGGACTTGAACTTGACCCTTCCAGGGCCTGAGCTAGACGCCAACTCTCTCTCCACACAACTCCTGTTTTTCCCGCCTCCAGGCCTGTGAACTCCTCGGTGGGTGGAGCCAACCACCTGGCTCCACCCCCCCTGGTGTGGACATCAAACCTGGAGGGTGGTGACAAGGCTTTTCGTTTGCCTGATGTTACATAACTGGGAGGGGGGTGTGTAGTGTTGTTGTGTCTACCTGGGACGACCAGGATAGTCCAGGGCGTCACAGATGTTGTGCAGCAAGTTGTTAACCCCTCCGTGGGCAGAGATGGTGGCCCTGGGACCCGTTGGGGTTTGGTGGTTCAGAGAGATGGGCGAACGCAGGGTGCTGATGTACTCACTATTAGAAAAGCACACGAGTCTCTGGTAAACCAAGGTGATGGTGGTCGGTGCCCGCAGCCGGCTGCGTTCGGGTTCCCCTACCCGGCTGGTGGTCTCTGTCTTTCTCCTGCGCCTGTTTAGAATGGTGGACTGCCTGTGCTTGCAACTTCAGGAGTCCGCTCCTGGCTAGTTGTCGCCTAAGGAGCCCTTTGCCCGCAGACGCTGGCCCGTGGGATCTCTGTGCCCTGGCGGTGGCCTCTTATCCCCCTCAGTGGGCTGTTGCCTTCAATCGGGACTTTGGGTGGGACAGGACCTCTAGTCCTGGCCGCAATTAGTTAATTAACTAGTTGCAGTCACTTCTGGGCCTAGCTTCAGGGTCTGAGTACCCCCCTGTGTGCTACGGTTTCCGAGTCGGTTCCCCGGGTCGGTACCGGCGGGGCACTACCATGTCCCGGTCCACCTCGGTTCTACCGAGCCATCTTCCCGCCTCCTGCAGATGGAGACCGCCATCTGCCTCCTAGCCAAAGGCACCAGGGCTCCTACCCTGGCACCTGTCCAACCTAGGGTATTTGCCTCACACAGCTCCAGCCCACACTCCTCTCCAACTTGAACTCTAAACACAAACTGACTTTTTCCTGCCCCGGGCTATCTAAAACTCCTAGGTGGGCGTCTTCCAACCGCCTGGTTCCGCCCCCTGGCGTGTCTATCAAGCCCTTAGGGGGGTGACTAGGGTTTTAAGTTTTGGCTGTGTGTTACCTGTGGGGGAAGGGTGTAATGCGGGGCCCTATTTGTGACTACCTGGACCGGCCAAGGCGTCACACTTCCATCCACCTCCTTGAGATTGAAGACAGCAATGTCCCTTCCCTGAGGCTCCAGGGCTTGTGCTGCTGATTGTGGAGGTGGGTGGATCCTTGGAGGAAGGAGGTGTGGTTTCCAGAAGGGGGTGGAGCTATGAAGATTCCCCTCTGGTGGTCTCTTGGTGGATTCCTGTCGCCTCCTCCTGACTTGGTCTCTCCGGATCATTATATATGGAGGATCTGCCGATTATTATACAGCTGTGATCTGTGATCTGGAGGGATCTTTCTATTCTGTGATGATTTCTCAGATGATGGATCTGTGCGGTGTCGTCTCCATGATATTGATGGTGATGGGGGAGGGGAGGTCGGGGAAACGCTCCATGTGACCCAGGTTTATAGCTCTTTTACTATTTGTTTAACTGCTTTTTGGTAAATGCTGAAAAGCCCAAATGTCTGTGAAGGATAGAAAAGTTATTCCTTAGATTGATCTCATTGATCACGAATCTCATAGTGGGATCTTCTGTGATCTATCGTTATATAATCTCTGTGATGAGAAGTAACAATCTCGTGAGGAGCTTTTATAGTTACACATTTCCCTGGAGCCGGAGATTTGCTGGACTCTACATAAGAGAAGAATGGCGAGTAACGCTTCATCCCGGGGTCTCCTCATCATCATCGCTGGGGTCTTATGGTAATGGCTGGAGACGTCTCACGAGTCACACAACAGGTTCTGTAAGAAGATCCGACTGCACCGAGGCGTCTCCAGATCTCCTCAGTATCTGAGCCTCTGTGACCGGGATCTTCTCACACCTAGTTATGGAGCCCGAGATGGATCCTTGGTGCAGGAGGATCTTCTCCATCGTGAGACGCTTCCATCCACCTCCTTGACAATAAAGGAGACAATTTTCCTCCCCTGAGGCTCCGGGGCTTGTGGATAAGGATCCTTGGAGGAAGTAGGTGACCTCTGGGATCCCCTGTTTGAGAAGATCCCGGTCACATAGGCTTAGATGCTGAGGGATCTGAAGGCAGTGGATCTTCTTACAGATCCCGTTGTGTGAGACGCTTCCATCTCTTCCAGGAATAATTCACTGCAGTAATAAATCCTCCGGTCTCTGCTGCCTCCGGCCGGTGATCGCCATTCTTGGGTCACACTTGGTTGTTAGATGATACCATTGATTCTTCCAGGACCTGTGAAGCTTTCGGAGAGGATCTTCACTCGCCCTTTCCCATAAGGAGGCGGAGCTATGCAAATCTATCATTTACCATAGATGATTCCCTTAGCAGATCCTTATGTTGTACTGTAATCATAGGGATCACACTGGGGATCATCAGTCTCAGGAATAACGTTTCTATTCTACACAGACATTTGGGCTTTTCAGCATTTACCAAAAAGCAGTTAAACAAATAATAAAAGAGCTATAAACCTGGGTCACATGGCGCGTTCCCCCGACCTCCCCTCCCCCATCACCATCAATATCATGGAGACGACACCGCACAGATCCATCATCTGAGAAATCATCACAGAATAGAAAGATCCCTCCAGATCACAGCTGTATAATCATCAGCAGATCCTCCATATATAATGATCCCGGAAAGACCAAGTCAGGAGGAGGCGACAGGAATCCACCAAGAGACCACCAGAGGGAAATCTGCATAGCTCCACCCCTTCTGGAAACCACACCTCCTTCCTCCAAGGATCCTCCCCCAGAGGTGGGTCATGCGCAGTATGAAGCCGGGTGTACGCGTCTCAGCTTCAAACTGTACAGTCATGGCCAAAGGTTTTGAGAATGACACCACAATGCTATTTTCACATGATCTGTTCCCTCTGGTTTTTAATTGTATTTGTCTGATGTTTACATCACATACAGAAATATAATTGCAATCATATTATGAGACCAGACGCTTCTATTGACATTAGAATGAGTTAATGCAGCAAGTCAGTATTTGCAGTGTTGACCCTTCTTCTTCAGGACCTCTGCAATTCTCCCGGGCATGCTGTCAATCATCTTCTGGAGCAAATCCTGACTGATCGCTGTCCATTCTTGCATAAGCAATGCTTGCATTTTGCCAGAATTTGTTGTTTTTTGTTTGTCCACCCGTCTCTTGATGATTGCCCACAAGTTCTCAATGGGATTAAGATCTGGGGAGTTTCCAGGCCATGGACCCAAAATCTCTATGTTTTGTTCCATGAGCCATTTAGTGATCCCCTTTGCTTTATGGCAAGGTGCTCCATCATGCTGGAAAAGGCATTGTTGGGCGCCAAACTGCTCTTGGACAGTTGGAGAAGTTGCTCTTGGAGGGCATTCTGGTGCCATTCTTTATTCATGGCGGTGTTTTTAGGCCAGACTGTGAGTGGTGCGATTCCCTTGGCTGAGAAGCAGCCCCACACATGAATGGTTTCCGGATGCTTAACAGTTGGCATGAGACAAGACTGGTGGTAGCGCTCACCTCTTCTTCTCCTAATAAGCTGTTTTCCAGATGTCCCAAACAATCGAAAAGGGAATTCATCTGAGAAATGCCTTTCCCCCAGTCCTCAGCAGTCCACTCCCTGCACCTTTTGCAGAATATCAGTCGGTCCCTGAGGTTTTTTCTGGAGAGAAGTGGCTTCTTTGCTGCCCTCCTTGAAACCAGGCCTTGCTCCAGCAGTCTCCGCCTCACAGTGCGTGCAGAAGCCTCACACCAGCCGCTGCCATTGCTGCGCTAGCTCGCCACTGCTGGTAGTCCCATCCCGCAGCTGAAACAGTTTTAAGATACGGTCCTGGCGTTTGCTGGTCCTTCTTGGGCGCCCGGGAGCTTTTTTGGCAACAATGGAAGCTCTTTCCTTGAAGTTCTTGATGATGCGATAGATTGTTGACTGAGGTGCAATCTTTGTAGCTGCGATACTCTTCCCTGTTAGGCCATTTTTGTGCAGAGCAATGATGGCTGCACGTGTTTCTTTAGAGATAACCATGGTTAACTGAAGAGAAACAATGATACCAAGCACCAGCCTCCTTTTAAAGTGTCCAGTAGTGTCATTCTTACTTAATCATGACTGATTGATCGCCAGCCCTGTCCTCATCAACACCCACACCTGTGTTACTGGAACAATCACTAAAACAATGTTAGCTGCTCCTTTTAAGGCAGGAATGCAATGATGTTGAAATGTGTTTTGGGGGATAAAGTTCATTTTCTTAGCCAATATTGACTTTGCAAGTAATTGCTGTTAAGCTGATCACTCTTTATGACATTCTGGAGTATATGCAAATTGCCATTAGAAAAACTGAAGCAGTAGACTTTGTAAAAATTAATATTTGTAGCATTCTCAAAACTTTTGGCCATGACTGAATAGTGCGAATGACTGAACCTCCGGGGTCATTTGCACTGACCTGAAACCCAGCGATGGCAGCGGAGAGGTGAGATCATCCTGTGACGCTGCACATTCATTAGCATGTTAGCATGCCCATAGGGGCCCACAGGGGTGTACTAACATACTAATAGGCCCGACTAGAAACAGAAGCAACGCCCTTGAGACTAGTCCCTGCGCTCATTAGCATACGATAAAAGATCTTTAGAAATACTTTCTGTATAGATCCCTTTATCTATGCTAGTGTATACAGGGACGGTTAGGCAGGGATTAGCAATATACACCCAGAGCTGCTCGTGCACCTGGCTGCATATTGCACCTGACAGGTTCCCTTTAAGGACACCAAGGGAAGTGCTGATGATTAACAGATGAAAGGTGAGGAAATCCACAGGGTTCTAAAGGGAAAAGATTAACACATGTAGAAAAGAGAAGGTCAGGGAGCAGCTTGTGTAGCCAAACACTATGACTGTCTACAGCCGGACACCACAGGACTGTCTGTCCAGCATGAAACATCCGTGACAGTGTCACATGGAGTTGTCTTCTATTCTTTATCTCACATTTACCAACAAGAGGTGGTGACACGGTGTTACACCTCGTGGCTCCCCTGTTGCAAGGAATGATGTGGTCTCCCATTCCTTGCCTGCCACGAGCCCTCCTGCTCAGCAGCGCCAAATGTCTAAGAGGCTACGCAATGTGCAGAGGATAGCGGCTCAGGGAAGGAGCAAGAGTTCTGTTATCCCTGCACATTGTGAAACCGCGGATCCCGCTTCTATGTCCCGGAGGCGGGAAGATGCGCATGTGCAATACGTGGCATGTTTCGATTCGCCCACTGACGTCACACGGCTTGATGACGCGCCGCAAGCCGATTGCTTTGACATCAGTGAGGCTGATGACGTGGTGAACCCTGACTGGCCGGGCTGGGACGTCGTGGACCCTGATTGGGCCAAGTCCGTCATCACCGCCTCGCGCCCGCCTTTGGATGGAGCTGCGCCTCCTTAAAAGCTCCGCTTGCCAATATGGCGGTGCGCAACCGCTCTCTATTGTTAGATGTCTGGCAGCGAGCTGCTACGCCACTGTCCAGGCATTTTGGACCAACACAAGCAATTGTCCCCAATCAGGAAACAAATCAGTGGTTCATGGTTAAAACAATGATTTTTATTACATAAATTAAATAACACACATTTTAAAAAAACAGAACTATCCTGTAGGGACACTATTAATTCCCAGAAAACATTTGTTACATCCAGACACGAGTGAGGCTATATGCTAGAATGACAGAAACTTCCATATATGTGGCAGAATCCCATAAAGCAGTGCTGCTAGTAGGACCATACATGCACTGACATACACATTATATCCATAAAGCTGCCCATACATAGAAAGAGCAAGGAGAAAGGACGGGACTCAGCACCAATTCCAGGATAGCAAAAAATATAAATCCAACGAAAAATATATAAAAATGTAGAAACTTTATTCAATGATTAAAAATCCAAGAAAAACATCATCGGTTCCATGAAAACATCATGGCTTGACGCGTTTCGGACAGTTGGAATATAGATAAGTCCTTAATCATAAGCAACTGCAATTGAAAGTAATTGGTCTGTTTATTTTATGCAGTAGATTATATATAAAGTAGTACTACTTTTATATTTATGAAGGACTATGTATTTAATGAGATAAATAGTAATTTCTCTTATCATTAATTCTACAGTGACCTGTGTATAGATCCTTCTTTCAGTCATTTGCTCACTATATGAAGTGTATATGTCTTTGCAAATGGTTGTGCGCAGACTCGGATCGCGGACCTCCGAACTTCCGGTCGCGCGCACATGGGAACTCAGCTTGCGGTTCAAGCTTGCGTTCCACGCGCACGGCTTGTGTAGTTCCTGTGGGAGTGGCCGATGATCAGCGTCTGCAGCCGAGATACACCCTCTGCAACGAGCATCATAGGGGAACAACCAGGTGAAGCGACTTAAACTCATTGGCGTCACTATAAATAGACAGCCTTTTCCCCAATTAGACACGCCCCCGGAAGAAGCAAGGGCGAAACGGCGTTGGGGTGCAGGGATGCTTTACCCGGATCCAGGTTATTCATCAGGTAGCTATTGTGGCGTTAGCCTTGGGATGACCCTTTGTTACATCAGGGCAGTGCATACTCTGTAGCTATCAGGCTCTTTCTATGTATGGGCAGCTTTATGGATATAATGTGTATGTCAGTGTGTTACGGGGGAACCGGCAGATTAGGACCAGGGGGTATATATCCTAATCGCCAGTCGGGGCCCACCGTGCTCCAGATGACAAAGGAGCTGCTGGCACCTGAGGGTTAGACGGAGACTATAGAGCTGGATGGCTCTGAGATAACCCAGGAACTCTGGGAACCGGTCACGTGTGTTGGGACACGTCAGACCGGACGACAACCCGATTAGTGTTTTGGTGCACCTAGCGCTACACCAACCACGTGTGCAGGAAACACGTCAGGCCGGGTGGTAACCAGGTAGCGTTGACCGGAAGACCGCCACGAAAGCGCCCTGTCGGCCACGTGTGTAGGACACGTCAGGCCGAGCGGTCCTCCGATTAGCGTTTCTGGCCACCTCTCGCCTGGCCACGTGTGTGTAGGACACGTCAGGCCAGATGGGTACACCAGTAGCGTTGACCGGGAAGCCAAGGAGGATAAGGAACACCCTGTTAACTCCACAGGGGTCCTGGGGTACGCTGTCCGTGCGCGTAGGTGGCACAACCGGACAGGTGGCGCAGCAGGTGCGTTGTCCGTGTGCGTAGGGGGCACAATCGGACAGGTGGCGCAGCAGGTGCATTGTCTGTGTGCGTAGGAGGCACAATCGGACAGGTAGCGCAGCAGGTGCGTTGTCCGTGTGCGTAGGGGGCACAATCGGACAGGAAGCACAGCAGCCGCAGCCCAGTTAACGCCACTGGGCTGCTATAGCAAGACTGGAACGGCAGGAGGGAAGCACGGCGCCTGACCCTGATGTGCCGAGCCACGAATCTTGGCGTGACAGGCACCGTTCGCCTAACCCTACCTACCGCTTCCCAACATAGGCTTATGCCGCAATGAGGCTCTAACATGGAGGTGTGCTCTGACTGAGCAGACTGCACAGACAAAAACAAAGAACCATTTGCATCCAAATAAAGGCCCGTCCTAATGAAATAAAGACAGACACCATTTTGTTGGCAGATATCGGTCACAGCTTTACTGATATATTATTATTTTACAAACTTTTACAAACTCATTAAAACTTGTAAAACATATTTTATAAACTTTTTCCAAACTCTTTAGAACTTGTAAAACATAACTTGACTCCAGGTGAGAAGGGACACTCTACCACAGGACCAAGGACTTCCGCTCTCTCACCAGAATGCTGTTGACACATGCCAAGGAGGAGACCAGTCTCAAACTGAACTCCGACCCCCACCATTTGGAAAAAGGCTTGCTCCAGGCCGCCCTGGATTATAGATAAAATTGTGTCCAGACCGATATCTGCCAAGAGCACACCATCTTGAAGCATTAACCTTCGGTTGTCACCTTCCAACTAAAATCATCGGAGCAGACAACTGCCTGCTGATGGCAACCACCTCCAACAAGACCTGAGCCACCTCCAACAAGACCTCCAACCACTAAGCAGTTCCACAGAGTAGAATCCAAGATTGCGACTGTTACCAGCTCTCTGAACAGCCAAAACACGTAGAAATGGCCAACAATCCAAAAACTTTTTTTTTTTTTTTTTTTTTATAGCAATGCCGAACCTGTAAAGAAATTAAAGTAAATGTGCTATAAAATTGGTTACTTCCTGCAATAAATCGTGCGATGCATATCTGACAAAAAAGCAGAGCGCAATTTACCAATATGCACTGTATATCAGAGTCTGATAAAGCCCGCCCTGGCAGCCTTAGTGGCTGCCACAATGAAAAGGAATGAGTCCCAAAGTGATCAGGGGGTGAAAAAAACGCAAGCGGTGAGGCAGCACCGAAAAAAGGAGCGGTAAACTGGTACCTAGTAAGGGGGGAACCATCCTAATAAACTAACAGTGAGGTACCAGTAGACCGACAAACAAAAATTCCATCAAACGCAAAGGGCAGGTAGGGCCAGGAACAGTCTAATCCCAGAATCTCTGGCCACTTGGTCAGTTTGGGCTCCTGAATGCGGATACGCATGAAGGGTCAATAAGTAGTATGGCTCACAATTGAAGGCAACCAAACCATTCTTGGACGGTGTGGCGAGTTCGCTGACTCTGAGGGCCCAGAAAGGCCAAGTTAAAGGTTGTGGACAACAGGGATATCTCCCGTGGGATTGAACAAACAGCCTGCATAGTCGATTAACTGAAGAAGCATCAGGTAAAAATTGGGATGCCTCTTATCTATGGTTTGGTGGGACTTAAACCAGCCATTAAAGGGATTTGCAAATAACAAGATTTAGTAACGTAGAACATCCCATCAAAAATGAAACAAAATACAAATAAATGCTTCTGGGCTACAGAGGCGAAAGAACCAAAGTTATAAAGGTGATCAAATATTAGAGGGTAACCTCCGAACAGGTAAAGTTATCAGAACCGAGGGACCAGCTACCAGCCTACCTATACCTAACCACTGTTTCACGCCTATCCATAAAGTTGCCACTTTGAAGGGGGATCTGAAGTCCTAATCTCTGTCAGGAGTTGGTCCTGACAAGATCTCGCAGCGGTGTGGCAATGGCAACCCACCGGGCTGGCATTGGGTACCATCTGAAAAATCCTGCAAACAGAAACAATCAATATGGAGCATTACTCTGAGAACCCGTAGCCCATGCTCGGATCCAAATGTGTATTGTATGCAGCGTAACAGCAAACAAAATATTACAGTTGGCTAGTGACTTGTGCCATAACTCCACAGCAATGACAATAGGGAACGATTCTGAAAGGGAAAATTAGCAGTAAAACAAAAAGTTAACAAGGTGAGGGCCAGGTGCCCCGGCACCACTGATTGCCAAAAAACAGCGCTAAAACCATCAGAAAAAAGACGCATTGGTGAGCAAAAATAAAACCTGGTTAGACACCACAGAACACATGTTGTACATGCACTCATTAAGGTGAAAATGAATTGAGACCAAATCAGTAAGTCAGAAGTAATCGTAATCCTGTGGTCAGGGTGAAGCGCCCCCTCTGGTGGACTTATGAATCCTGTGGTCAGGGTGAAGTGCCCCTCTGGTGGACACAATAATCCTGTGGTCAGGGTGAAGCGCCCCTCTGGTGGACACAATAATCCTGTGGTCAGGGTGAAGCGCCCTTCTGGTGGACTTATGAATCCTGTGGTCAGGGTGAAGCGCCCTTCTGGTGGACTTATGAATCCTGTGGTCAGGGTGAAGCGCCCCTCTGGTGGACTTATGAATCCTGTGGTCAGGGTGAAGCGCCCCTCTGGTGGACTTATGAATCCTGTGGTCAGGGTGAAGCGCCCTTCTGGTGGACTTATGAATCCTGTGGTCAGGGTGAAGCGCCCCTCTGGTGGACTTATGAATCCTGTGGTCAGGGTGAAGCGCCCTTCTGGTGGATTTATGAATCCTATGGTCAGGGTGAAGCGCCTCTCTGGTGGACTTATGAATCCTGTGGTCAGGGTGAAGCGCCCTTCTGGTGGACTTATGAATCCTGTGGTCAGGGTGAAGCGCCCCTCTGGTGGACTTATGAATCCTGTGGTCAGGGTGAAGCGCCCTTCTGGTGGACTTATGAATCCTGTGGTCAGGGTGAAGCGCCCTTCTGGTGGACTTATGAATCCTGTGGTCAGGGTGAAGCGCCCTTCTGGTGGACTTATGAATCCTGTGGTCAGGGTGAAGCGCCCTTCTGGTGGACTTATGAATCCTGTGGTCAGGGTGAAGCGCCCCTCTGGTGGACTTATGAATCCTGTGGTCAGGGTGAAGCGCCCCTCTGGTGGACTTATGAATCCTGTGGTCAGGGTGAAGCGCCCCTCTGGTGGACTTATGAATCCTGTGGTCAGGGTGAAGCGCCCTTCTGGTGGACTTATGAATCCTGTGGTCAGGGTGAAGCGCCCTTCTGGTGGACTTATGAATCCTGTGGTCAGGGTGAAGCGCCCCTCTGGTGGACTTATGAATCCTGTGGTCAGGGTGAAGCGCCCCTCTGGTGGACTTATGAATCCTGTGGTCAGGGTGAAGCGCCCCTCTGGTGGACTTATGAATCCTGTGGTCAGGGTGAAGCGCCCTTCTGGTGGACTTATGAATCCTGTGGTCAGGGTGAAGCGCCCCTCTGGTGGACTTATGAATCCTGTGGTCAGGGTGAAGCGCCCCTCTGGTGGACTTATGAATCCTGTGGTCAGGGTGAAGCGCCCCTCTGGTGGACTTATGAATCCTGTGGTCAGGGTGAAGCGCCCCTAGTGGACAATGAGAGGCGGTGAACTGCATTTGGCGCAATGTAACTTTCCTGTAAAGACACAAATACTTATAACTATACTATGCCTGTAATTCTAATTAGCTCGGGCTGTAATTCTGACCTCTCTAATGCTGCGGTTCAGTAATATAACATCACATAAGCAACAAAATTGTCCAACAGAATTACCAATTAAGAAAAAACAAAAAGCCAGCACCAAATGTGCACTTCAGCACTAAACATTCCAAACTGTACTTATTATAAAAAATTTTTGAGATTTTTGGCAAAAAATTGCAATTTCTTGAGCTGCCTCGCCACGTCACGGCAAATCTCATTAGAGGCAGTCCTACACTAAAATATTTTTATAAAATGTGCCATACGGCCTCACATATGAATAGTAGAACTGCTCTTAGCAGCACTCACCTGGTCTATTTCAATCCCGTACCCATGACTGAGTCATGGCTGTGGGCGGGACAGGTCCAAGCAAATGCTGCATGAAGTAAATAGCCTGTGGACAAAGCCTGATGACTCAATGTGAACAGTCACCAACCGCCAAAATCTAGACAGATGGAATACATCCCAAATTGGGGTGCATAGCAAGGTGGAGGTCAACCACCGACCAATTCAATGAAAATTTTTTTTATAATAAGTACAGTTTGGAATGTTTAGTGCTGAAGTGCACATTTAGTGCTGGCTTTTTGTTTTTTCTTCATAGAATTACCAATTAGACAAAGTGAATGTTTTTTCATGGTATGTAGAAAATCCCTTTAAGCTGCACCGTACAAAAACAAAACCCACACTCAATTGAAACAGGGTCTGAATCTTTCGTGCCCTACGTTTGTTTGGGGGCAAAGGGACAACAAACTCAATATCAACTGAAAAATGTCAAAAATTGTTTGCATTCATCGAAGTCACTAGAGCAATTAAAGAAAATCATCAAGTAGTGAGTGACAAATTTTGAGACCGTCTCACACCACCGCACCCATTGAAGAAATGAACTGAAGAGTTAAAAATAATGGAATGACATAAAGCATCCCATGGGAAGTAAAGAATCGTAATAAAAATTGCCCTACATGCAACAACCCAAACTATGGAACAGTGCGGATGAACAGGTAACGGACAAAACACAGATTCGATATCAGATTAAGCAAAAGTGCACTGCGTCCGAACTCCCGTATAAGAGAAATTACACTGTAAAAAGACACAGAAATCAAAGCTTACTCAGGAGGGATACCATGATTAACAGACCCGCCGTGTGGGTGAGATACAGTACGTGGTGTATCAATTGAAATTTACCTGGTTCCGTTCCTTTTAGGGACAATAAGGGAGCAATTAGGAAAATTAAATGGAATAAATAAAGTGAAAGAAAAATACAAAACTGATATGACCAGCCACATCCTTATTGGGATAGTTGTCAAGCCACAAGGGGCATCTCTGATACCTTTACCGGGGTCGTCTGAGACATTTGTACCATTTTACCGAGGACCTTGGAAGGAGGGTGAGTGCATCTAACAGCCAAATGGCTCCGCAGCAAGCAGAACACTCGTGCTAGGATTGCATTACCCAAAGAACCGGAAGTGTCAATCATTAAACAACCAACACGCTCCTGGGCGGCGCACGGCCACCATGGCTGGACCTTGTGAAGCTCCCGGCACAGTGGCCGTGGATTGAAAAGTGGTATACTGGCTTCTGTACGGTCATTAACCTAAGCCAGAAATCCATGGCTCGGACACTCAAACCAATGCCAGGGTGTAAGAGCAAGCCGACGCTGAAAATCCTCATAATACCAACTACACCCATAACCACCGTGAGTTTATAGGAACTATAAATTAGGTATTGATAAATGAACATTTCAGGACCACGGTCGGGATGTTTCTGACCCAGGACTGAAAAACCTGTAGCCAATTACTAATCGTTCTCGTGACCCTGGGTTTCTTATCATAAGTACTGGGACAAATATAAACGTGACTTAGTCGACATGATGCTATCACAGGGGGAGTATCCATCAAAACACCACCGCTGACGTGACAGCACAAGACCGCCAGGCATCCTCGAAGCGCCCGATCTCTCAAACAATGAAGATGGAGAATGCCACCTTAAGGAGCTGTAATTCCTTAATCCCCCAAGCCTCCGTGAACACACCGGATGTTGATGTGGATGCTATCTCTGTGGAATTCGCCGTAGATACACCACCGCTGACGTGGGAAGGGGCATACCTCACATCCCCGGGCTGTTCAGTAGCAGACCAATTCCTCTGTGTCCTCGTAGGCTGCACCATAGATGTTCGTGCACACTCATCAGTCACCCTCGAGACGCTTGAGCCCTCAAAAGGAATTCAAAAGGCGACTTCTACCAGATGAGTGTGAACGCCAGCTTCTGTGTGTACGGGAGAAGTTCCGTGAAGAATGCCTCAAGCGCCTCCTGCACCGATCCGACGAGCGACGCTGATCGTTCAGATCCGACCGATGCAAGGCCATGTGCCCACGCTGCGTTCTATCCCTACAGAAATTTCCGCAGCGATCTGAACAGCACGCGTGCGCCCCAAACCGCCGCAGAAACAGTCCGTACTGAAAAGCCGATTTCATGCGCTCCGCACGCAGCCCCCCCCCATAGACAGAGCAGGGGCTGCATGCAGAGCGCACAAAGAAGCGACATATCACTTCTCAGAACGCAGCGCCCCGGCAGTAGCCGAAGCGCTGCGCTCCAATACGCCATGTGGGCATGAATTATGCACAATCTTCATAGATTCTGCTGGGGACGCAGGACGCATGCAGCCACGCTGCGGTGCAGAACGCAGCGTAACTGCATGAAAACACGCCACGTGGGCACATAGCCCAACGCAGGGGGGAAGCGGGACCGATAACTGGTAGGACATAAGCAGGACCCCTGTGGTCTGTAAGGATTTAGACATTGTGAAAGTAGCTGTGGATGTGAAGAAGGGGACAGCTTGGGCATCAAGGGTTAATTGAGAACGTGGCAGACCATCACAGGTATGCAGCACAGGAGGGGAGTTATGGGTGGGGGAGCCAGGGATGCAGGCTGGTGAGCAGACACACTGCCCAAAACCTGCAGAAGAGGAAGTGGTGTCATTGTCCATGGCAGTATATGAGGGGTTAAAGTAATACTGCTGTGATGCTAATGCACTAGAAGTGCTGGGAGCTGCAGGGGAGATGAAGGGGGCGTGGGGCAAACTGTGCTGTGTGAAAACAACAGGGAAGGGGGCTGAGGGAGCAACAGTTGTGAGGTGTTTATTAAAGCCTGCCTGTCGTGCTAAAGGCAGGGACAGGAAAAGCAGGGATGCACGTGGGGCAGGGGCCGACGGAAGCACCTAGGAGAAGAAACACTTCCCCGGCAGGTGCTGCAGCTCTCTGCAACATAGCCCCTATCTGTGACTGAGGAGAGCTGAGCTCTGCAAATAAATGAGCCAGTCATCCCTAACCTTCATGCCACGCATGGGCCTGCAGCGTCTCAAGGATGTGAAGGGCCATCGGGTTTCTCCTGCTTCCACCAGGCAGAGCTGCTCCGGATCCTGGGATACCAGGGGAAGAGGCCGGACACCGGCCCAGACCCCAATATATAGGTAGAAATTACACCCTATAGGTGGGATTGGGAATTCAGGAGGGGCCAGGACGGAGTCCCCTCCCAAACACAGGAAGAGCAGGGCCTGGACGGGAGAGGGGGCTGGACAAAAACAGCATTGGGGTTAACCCCTTGCTGCACAGTCTGGGGCAGTTTCATTATGCACTACACTGCCCACCAAATTGTCTCCTTTATTCTCAAGGAGGTGGATGGAAGCGTCTCACGATGGAGAAGATCCTCCTGCACCAAGGATCCATCTCGGCCTCCATAACTAGGTGTGAGAAGATCCCGGTCACAGAGGATCAGATACTGAGGAGATCTGGAGACGTCTCGGTGCAGTCGGATCTTCTTACAGAACCTGTTGTGTGACTCGTGAGACGTCTCCATCCATTACCATAAGACCCCAGCGATGATGATGAGGAGACCCCAGGATGAAGCGTTACTCGCCATTCTTCTCTTATGTAGAGTTCATCAAATCTCCGGCTCCAGGAAAATGTGTAACTATAAAAGCTCCTCACGAGATTGTTACTTCTCATCACAAATATTATATAACGATAGATCACAGAAGATCCCACTATGAGATTTGTGATCAATGAGATCAACCTAAGGAAGAACTTTTCTATTCTTCACAGACATTTGGGCTTTTCAGCATTTACCAAAAAGCAGTTAAACAAATAATAAAAGAGCTATAAACCTGGGTCACATGGAGCGTTTCCCCGACCTCCCCTCCCCCATCACCATCAATATCATGGAGACGACACCGCACAGATCCATCATCTGAGAAATAATCACAGAATAGAAAGATCCCTCCAGATCACAGATCACAGCTGTATAATAATCAGCAGATCCTCCATATATAATAATCCGGAGAGATCAAGTCAGGAGGAGGCGACAGGAATCCACCAAGTGACCACCAGAGGGGAATCTACATAGCTCCACCCCCTTCTGGAAACCACGCCTCCTTCCTCCAAAGCTCCTCCCACCTCCACAATCAGCAGCACAAGCCCTGGAACCTCAGGGGAGGAAGATTGCTGCCTTCAATCCCAAGGAGGTGGTATACATCACAGGAGGAGTTGGGGCATATATACATGACAGGAGGGGCTGGGGGCATATATACATCACAGAAGGGACGGGGGCATATATACATCACAAGAGGGACTAGGGACATATACACATCACAGGAGTGGGACTTGGAAATCACTAGGGGGCACAGACAGTACTGCCAGGCATGCACAGAACTGGCAGCAGCACGGACAACACAAGAGGGGCACGCACAGCACTGGGGGACACGGACAGGACTAAGGGGGCACAGACATCACCAAGGGGCACAGACAGCACTGGGGGGTGGCACACAGCACTGGGAGGAGAGCACATAGCACTGGTGGGAATTAACAGTTCTAGAGGGGGTACACAGCACTGGGTGGAGGGCTCACAGCAGGAGGCTCACATCACCGCGGGAGGGAGGAGGCTACAGGCAGGAGACACATCACCGCAGGAGGCTCACAACAACGCAGGAGGCAAGCGCCACAGCACTGCGGGAGGCAGGAGGCTCACTTCACCGCGGGAGGTAGGAGGCTCACTTCACCGCGGGAGGTAGGAGGCTCACTTCACCGCGGGAGGTAGGAGGCTCACTTTACCGCGGGAGGTAGGAGGCTCACAGCAGTGGGAGGGCACCTACAAAGGGGAGACCGGAAAACCTTGATGCTTCCTCTTCTTCTGTGGGACAGGAGCGCAGCGCATCTCACAAAGTACGTCCTCACCAGGCTGGCACAGGTCACCAGGCTGAGGACCTAATGGTACGTGCCTCACACATGGTGATTTAAAGCGCCAGCCGCCGACTAGACCGCAGCTGCCGCCCGAGTACTGCGGTCCCAATAATGTGCTCAGGGGACGCATAAAAAATCATCGGGGGCCGCATACGGCCCACAGGCCAGAGGTTCCCACCCCTGCACTAAGGCTGCTTTCACACATCCGGCTTTTGCAATGCGGCACACTCCGGCACTTTGCAGGAAAACCGCAACTGTTTTTTTTTTCTGCCGGTTGCGTTTTTCCTGCATAGACTTTAATTAGTGCCGCATTGTGCCGCATGGGCTTGCGTTCGGTCCGGTTTTTGCCGCATGCGGCAGATTTAGCCGATGCGGCGCCCGGATGGAACGTTCCCTGGCACGTTTTTTGCTCCGGCTAAAAAAACCGCATCGCGCCGCATCCGGCCGATGCGGCGCTTTTACCAATGCATCCCTATGGATGCCGGATGCGGCACGATGCGGCAAAAACCGCATCCGGCCGCCGCATGCGGTTTTTGCCACTGCGCATGCTCAGTAGCATGCCGCAAGCGGCAAAAACAGGACCGGCCGCATGTAAAAAACTTATGCAAAGGATGCGGTGTTTTCACCGCATCCGTTGCATAGGCTTCACAGCCGGATTGAGCCGCACTGCTCAAACCGGATGTGTGAAAGCAGCCTAAGTGAATCACAAAAGAAAATGGGAATTTGCATAGCTCCGCCTCCTTATGGGAAAAGGGCGAGTGAAGACCCTCTCCGAAAGCTTCACAGGTCCTGGAAGAATCAATGGTATCAACTAACAACCAAGTGTGACCCAAGAATGGCGATCACCGGCCGGAGGCAGCAGAAACCGGAGGATTTATTACTGCAGTGAATTATTCCTGGAAGAGATGGAAGCGTCTCACACAACGGGATCTGTAAGAAGATCCACTGCCTTCAGATTCCTCAGCATCTAAGCCTCTGTGACCGGGATCTTCTCAAACAGGGGATCCCAGAGGTCACCTACTTCCTCCAAGGATCCTTATCCACAAGCCCCGGAGCCTCAGGGGAGGAAAACTGTCTCCTTTATTCTCAAGGAGGTGGATGGAAGCGTCTCACGATGAAGAAGATCCTCCTGCACCAAGGATCCATCTCGGCCTCCATAACTAGGTGTGAGAAGATCCCGGTCACAGAGGATCAGATACTGAGGAGATCTGGAGACGCCTCGGTGCAGCCGGATCTTCTTACAGAACCTGTTGTGTGACTCGTGAGACGTCTCCAGCCATTACCATAAGACCCCAGCGATGATGATGAGGAGACCCCGGGATGAAGCGTTACTCGCCATTCTTCTCTTATGTAGAGTTCAGCAAATCTCCGGCTCCAGGAAAATGTGTAACTATAAAAGCTCCTCACGAGATTGTTACTTCTCATCACAGAGATTATATAATGATAGATCACAGAAGATCCCACTATGAGATTCATGATCAATGAGATCAACCTAAGGAATAACTTTTCTATTTTTCACAGACATTTGGGCTTTTCAGCATTTGCCAAAAAGCAGTTAAACAAATAGTAAAAAGAACTATAAACCTGGGTCACATGGAGCGTTTCCCCGACCTCCCCTCCCCCATCACCATCAATATCATGGAGACGACACCGCACAGATCCATCATCTGAGAAATCATCACAGAATAGAAAGATCCCTCCAGATCACAGATCACAGCTGTATAATGATCAGCAGATCCTCCATATATAATGATCCCGGAGAGATCAAGTCAGGAGGAGGTGACAGGAATCCACCAAGTGACCACCAGAGGAAAATCTGCATAGCTCCACCCCCTTGTGGAAACCACGCCTCCTTCCCTCAGAGCTCCTCCCACCCCCACAATCAGCAGCACAAGCCCTGGAGCCTCAGGGGAGGATGATTGCTGCCTTCAATCCCAGGGAGGTGGTATACATCACAGGAGGAGTTGGGGCATATACACATCACAGGAGGAGTTGGGGCATATACACATCACAGGAGGGGATGGGGACATATACACATCACAGGAGGGGATGGGGACATATATGTACCGCCCCACTCTCAGCAGCCGAGCTGCTCGGATCCGATCCTTCTGTGGGTGGCTCGAGGGTCTCCGGACCCGGGGGTCTCGCGGTCACTTCAAATGAAAAGGGGAGGGATGGTGGGTGTAGGACGTATATGTACGGGCTGAGCCGTACAGAGTTCGTGACGCCACCCACGGTATGTGGTGATATTGGACTCCACCACACTGCAGTTACGGGGCACCTGGGGGAGATGTGCACCGCCCCGCGGGCTCGGCTGCGACCGCCGAGCCGCTCGGATCTGTGCTCGCACTGCGAGTGGTGGCTCGAGCCTCTCACGGACCCAGGGGTCACGTCGCTCTGCAAGGGAGTTGGAGCTACACACGGGGATTTGGGGTGTTTGGATTTGAGGTGATAGTTCGTGACGCCACCCACGGGTTGTGGTGATTGTGGACACCACCACTGCGGTGAAGGTACGGGGATCCCGGGAGCGGTGTAATGGCGCAGCTAGGTGTTGACCCCTCCGAGGGTAGGGGTTGTTGGTCCCAGGGTCCGGTGGACCGATGCCCGGGTGCAGGGTGTAGTGTTGCGGTGCCGGGCGGCGCGGTGCCTGATGGCACTGGTGTACTCACTCTGACACAAGACACTGGAGTCGCTGGTAAACTAAACGGAGTGATGAACGGGGCCCACAGCCGGCTGCAGCTTTTCCCAGGTTAGGTTGGTAATGTCCGCCTTACTCCTGCACCTTTATATGTGAATCTTGACTCCTGTGCCTAGACACCGGTAGTCCGCTCCCCGACGTGTATCTGTCATAGGAGCCCATTTGCCCGCAGACGCTGGCCCTTTGGATCTCTGGCCCTTGGCGGTGGCACTTATCCGGAATGGTTGGGCTGTTGCCTTCAATCAGGACTTAGGTGGGAATGAACCCCTGAGGTCCAGACCGCAATCAGTTAATTTGACTATGGTGGTGGCTTCTAGCCTAGTTCAGGGTCTGAGTATCCTGCCTGGTGCTCCGGTATCCAGTTGGCTCCCCGGTTCGGTTCCGGCGGGCCACTACCCTCTCCCGCTCCCTTACCGTTCCACCGGTCGTATTCCCGGTCTCCTGCAGGCGGCCACTACTGTCTGCCTCCTTGCCAATGGTGACTGGGCTCCAACCCAGCCACCGGAGTAGTCTCTGGCAGGCCTGAGCACAGGTCTGCTTCTGGACTTGAACTTGACCGTTCCAGGGCCTGAGCTAGACGCCAACTCTCTCTCCACACAACTCCTGTTTTTCCCGCCTCCAGGCCTGTGAACTCCTCGGTGGGTGGAGCCAACCACCTGGCTCCACCCCCCTGGTGTGGACATCAAACCTGGAGGGTGGTAACAAGGCTTTTAGTTTGACTGATGTTAACTAACTGGGAGGGGGGGGTGTAGTGTTGTTGTGTCTACCTGGGACGACCAGGATAGTCCAGGGCGTCACAGATGTTGCGCAGCAAGTTATTAACCCCTCCGTGGGCAGAGATGGTGGCCCTGGGACCCGTTGGGGTTTGGTGGTTCAGAGAGATGGGCGAACGCAGGGTGCTGATGTACTCACTATTAGAAAAGCACACGAGTCTCTGGTAAACCAAGGTGATGGTGGTCGGTGTTCGCAGCCGGCTGCGTTAGGGTTCCCCCACCCGGCTGGTGGTCTCTGTCTTTCTCCAGCATCTGTTTAGAATGGTGCACTGCCTGTGCTTGCAACTTCAGGAGTCCGCTCCTGGCTAGTTGTCGCCTAAGGAGCCCTTTGCCCGCAGACGCTGGCCCGTGGGATCTCTGTGCCCTGGCGGTGGCCTCTTATCCCCCTCAGTGGGCTGTTGCCTTCAATCGGGACTTTGGGTGGGACAGGACCTCTAGTCCTGGCCGCAATTAGTTAATTAACTAGTTGCAGTCACTTCTGGTCCTAGCTTCAGGGTCTGAGTACCCCCCTGTGTGCTACGGTTTCCGAGTCGGTTCCCCGGGTCGGTACCGGCGGGGCACTACCATGTCCCGGTCCACCTCGGTTCTACCGAGCCATCTTCCCGCCTCCTGCAGATGGAGACCGCCATCTGCCTCCTAGCCAAAGGCACCAGGGCTCCTACCCTGGCACCTGTCCAACTTAGGGTATTTGCCTCACACAGCTCCAGCCCACACTCCTCTCCAACTTGAACTCTAAACACAAACTGACTTTTTCCTGCCCCGGGCTATCTAAAACTCCTAGGTGGGCGTCTTCCAACCGCCTGGTTCCGCCCCCTGGCGTGTCTATCAAGCCCTTAGGGGGGGTGACTAGGGTTTTAAGGGTTGGCTGTGTGTTACCTGTGGGGGAAGGGTGTAATGCGGGGCCCCATTTGTGACTACCTGGCCCGGCCAAGGCGTCACACTTCCATCCACCTCCTTGAGATTGAAGACAGCAATGTCCCTTCCCTGAGGCTCCAGGGCTTGTGCTGCTGATTGTGGAGGCGGGCGGATCCTTGGAGAAAGGAGGTGTGGTTTCCAGAAGGGGGTGGAGCTATGCAGATTCCCTCTGGTGGTCTCTTGGTGGATTCCTGTCGCCTCCTCCTGACTTGATCTCTCCGGGATCATTTTATATGGAGGATCTGCCGATTATTATACAGCTGTGATCTGTGATCTGGAGGGATCTTTCTATTCTGTGATGATTTCTCAGATGATGGATCTGTGCGGTGTCGTCTCCATGATATTGATGGTGATGGGGGAGGGGAGGTCGGGGAAACTCTCCATGCGACCTAGGTTTATATCTTTTTTTTTTTTTTTTTTTTTACACTATTTATTTAACTGCTTTTTGGTAAATGCTGAAAAACCCCAAATGTCTGTGAAGAATAGAAAAGTTATTTTATTGTTTGAGGCTGAAGATCCCCAGTGTGATTTCTATGACTGCAGCACAACATAGGGATCCACTAAAGGAATTATTGAAGGAAAATGGGAATTTGCATAACTCTGCCTCCTTATGGGAAAAGGGCGAGTGAAGACCCTCTTCGAAAGCTTCACAGGTCCTGGAGGAATCAATGGTACCGTGTTTCCCCGATAGTAAGACGTAGTGGGGGTTTTGGGGGGGTCGGCTAATGTAAGACGTACCCCGAAAGTAAGACGTAGTAAAAATTTATTTATTTTTTTTTTTTCCTCTTTACAGTACAGTTACAGCGGTCGAGCGCTCAGCTGAGCGCCCTAACATGCCGGCGGTCGGGCACTCAGCTGAGCGCTCGGCTACCGAGAAATGTTGAGATGTTGCAGTAATGTTGTCCGTGGTCCATCAGGACCATGGACAACATACAAAATCACACAGCCTCAGTGCCCTCATGTGCAGCCGCTGGTGGTTAAGTTTCCTTAACCTGCGGTACACTTAGGGCGCAATTGCGGCAAGTCCCCATACGGTACATTGCATGGAGACTTGCTGCGATTGCTGTGGGATTTTTTCCAATATAAGACATACCCCGAAAGTAAGACATAGTGGCACTTTTGGGGGTAAAAAGAATGTAAAACACTGTGTTACTTTCGGGGAAACACGGTATCAACTAACAACCAAGTGTGACCCAAGAATGGCGATCACCGGCCGGAGGCAGCAGAGACCGGAGGATTTATTACTGCAGTGAATTATTCCTGGAAGAGATGGAAGCGTCTCACACAACGGGATCTGTAAGAAGATCCACTGCCTTCAGATTCCTCAGCATCTAAGCCTCTGTGACCGGGATCTTCTCAAACAGGGGATCCCAGAGGTCACCTACTTCCTCCAAGGATCCTTATCCACAAGCCCCGGCGCCTCAGGGGAGGAAAATTGTCTCCTTTATTCTCAAGGAGGTGGATGGAAGCATCTCACGATGAAGTGGATCCTCCTGCTCCAAGGATCCATCTCGGCCTCCATAACTAGGTGTGAGAAGATCCCGGTCACAGAGGATCAGATCCTGAGGAGATCTGGAGACGCCTCGGTGCAGTCGGATCTTCTTACAGAACCTGTTGTGTGACTCGTGAGACGTCTCCAGCCATTACCATAAGACCCCAGCGATGATGATGAGGAGACCCCGGGATGAAGCGTTACTCGCCATTCTTCTCTTATGTAGAGTCCAGCAAATCTCCGGCTCCAGGAAAATGTGTGACTATAAAAGCTCCTCACGAGATTGTTACTTCTCATCACAGAGATTATATAACGATAGATCACAGAAGATCCCACTATGAGATTCGTGATCAATGAGATCAACCTAAGGAATAACTTTTCTATTCTTCACAGACATTTGGGCTTTTCAGCATTTACCAAAAACCAGTTAAACAAATAGTAAAAGAGCTATAAACCTGGGTCACATGGAGCGTTTCCCCGACCTCCCCTCCCCCATCACCATCAATATCATGGAGACGACACCGCACAGATCCATCATCTGAGAAATCATCACAGAATAGAAAGATCCCTCCAGATCACAGATCACAGCTGTATAATAATCAGCAGATCCTCCATATATAATGATCCGGAGAGATCAAGTCAGGAGGAGGCGACAGGAATCCACCAAGTGACCACAAGAGGAAATCTGCATAGCTCCACCCCCTTGTGGAAACCACACCTTCTTCCTCCACAGATCCGCCCACCTCCACAATCAGCAGCACAAGCCCTGGAGCCTCAGGGAAGGAAGATTGTTACAAGTCACAAATAGGCCCCTGCACTGCACCTGTCCCTCACAGGTAACACACAGCCAACCATTAAAACCCTAGTCACCCCCCTAAGGGCTTGATAGACACACCAGGGTGCGGAGCCAGGCGGTTGGAAGACGCCCACCGAGGAGTTTTACACAGCCCGGGGCGGGGAAAAGTCTGTTCAGTTCAGTTGGAGTGGAGGTCAGGCCTGTGTCTGGGCCTGAGGACAAACTGACAGGTGCCAGGGTAGGAGCCATGGTGCCTTTGGCTAGAAGAAAGACGGCGGTCTCCGTCTGCAGGAGCTGGGAAGACGGCTCGGTGGAACCGTTGTGGACCAGGACAGGGTTGTAGCCCGCCAATACTGACCCGGGGAACCGACTCGGAATTCGGAGCACACAGGGGGGTACTCAGACCCTGAAGCTAGGTTCAGAAGCGACTGGAACTGGTTAATTAACTGATTGCGGCCAGGACTAGAGGTTCTGTCCCACCCAAAGTCCCGATTGAAGGCAACAGCCCACTAAGGGGGATAACAGGCCACCGCTACGGCTCAGAGATCCCACGTGCCAACGTCTGCGGGCAAAGGGCTCCTTAGGCGACAATTAGCCGGGAGCAGACTCTTGAAGTTGCAAGCGCAGGTAGTCCACCATTCTAAACAGGTGCAGGAGAAAGACAGAGACCACCAGCCGGGCGGGGGAACCCGAACACAGCCGGCTGCGGCTCCAGGGCTTGTGCTTCTGATTGTGGAGGTGGGAGGAGCCTTGAGTGAAGGAGGTGTGGTTTCCACAAGGGGGTGGAGCTATGTAGATTCCCTCTGGTGTTCACTTGGTGGATTCCTGTCGCCTCCACCTGACTTGATCTCTCCGGATCATTATATATGGAGGATCTGCTGATTATTATACAGCTGTGATCTGGAGGGATCTTTCTATTCTGTGATGATTTCTCAGATGATGGATCTGTGCGGTGTCGTCTCCATGATATTGATGGTGATGGGGGAGGGGAGGTCGGGGAAACGCTCCATGTGACCCAGGTTTATAGCTCTTTTATTGTTTGTTTAACTGCTTTTTGGTAAACGCTGAAAAGCCCAAATGTCTGTGAAGAATAGAAAAGTTATTTCTTAGGTTGATCTCATTGATCACGAATCTCATAGTGGGATCTTCTGTGATCTATTGTTATATAATCTCTGTGATGAGAAGTAACAATCTCGTGAGGAGCTTTTATAGTTACACATTTTCCTGGAGCCGGAGATTTGCTGAACTCTACATAAGAGAAGAATGGCGAGTAACGCTCCATCCCGGGGTCTCCTCATCATCATCGCTGGGGTCTTATGGTAATGGCTGGAGACGTCTCACGAGTCACACAACAGGTTCTGTAAGAAGATCCGACTGCACCGAGGCGTCTCCAGATCTCCTCAGTATCTGATCCTCTGTGACCGGGATCTTCTCACACCTAGTTATGGAGGCCGAGATGGATCCTTGGTGCAGGAAGATCTTCTCCATCGTGAGACGCTTCCATCCACCTCCTTGAGAATAAGACTGACAATTTTCCTCCCCTGAGGCTCCGGGGCTTGTGGATAAGGATCCTTGGAGGAAGTAGGTAACCTCTGGGATCCCCTGTTTGAGAAGATCCCGGTCACAGAGGCTTAGATGCTGAGGAATCTGAAGGCAGTGGATCTTCTTACAGATCCCGTTGTGTGAGACGCTTCCATCTCTTCCAGGAATAATTCACTGCAGTAATAAATCCTCCGGTTTCTGCTGCCTCCGGCCGGTGATCGCCATTCTTGGGTCACACTTGGTTGTTAGATGATACCATTGATTCTTCCAGGACCTGTGAAGCTTTCGGAGAGGGTCTTCACTCGCCCTTTCCCATAAGGAGGCGGAGCTATACAAATTTACCATTTAGCATTGATGATTCCCTTATCAGATCCCTATGTTGTGCTGTAATCACAGGGATCACACTGGGGATCATCAGCCTCAGCCTCAGGAATAACTTTTCAATTCTTCACAGACATTTGGGCTTTTCAACATTTACCAAAAAGCAGTTAAACAAATAGTAAAAAAAGCTATAAACCTGGGTCACATGGAGCGTTTCCCCGACCTCCCTTCCCCCATCACCATCAATATCATGGAGACGACACCGCACAGATCCATCATCTGAGAAATCATCACAGAATAGAAAGATCCCTCCAGATCACAGATCACAGCTGTATAATAATCAGCAGATCCTCCATATATAATGATCCGGAGAGATCAAGTCAGGAGGAGGCGACAGGAATCCACCAAATGAGCACCAGAGCGGAATCTGCATAGCTCCACCCCCTTCTGGAAACCACACCTCCTTCCTCCAAGGCTCCTCCCACCTCCACAATCAGCAGCACAAGCCCAGGAGCCTCAGGGGAGGAAGATTGTTACATTGAATCTCAAGGAGGTGGATGGAAGCGTCTCACAACTAAGATCCTCCTGCACCAAGGATCCTCCAGGTCTGATTTCCTCAGTATTTAATCCTCCATGACCGGGATCTTCTCAGTGATGTCACATCTGATCCCGCAGGTGATCACAGATTAATGGTGAAATGAATGGAGTGTGCTGCGGTCGCCCCTCTCCTGCCTCCAGCCGCTATTCACACTGCATATACAGGGGAGCAGCTTAATTTTCCTCCGAGCACCCACATTTTACTCCAGGTGGAGCCATCAGAGACATAAAGCGGCTTTCCCTGGGGTCCGGCTCCCACCGCTCACAGAAGACAGCGGATGTTTGTGCCAGATCAGGGGTAAATGATGTGACGCTCTGGCAAAACCAGGTTGTCACAGAGACTGCACAAATCTTCCAGATGCAGGATTCCCTCCTCCTCACTACCAACACAACCCCACATCCAGGTACAACACCAGCCACAAAAGACTAGGTACCCCCCCAGGACAATAGGGACAAACCAGTGGGCAGGGACAGGCAGATTGAGACGCCCACCTAGGGGTCCTGAGGTGTCAGGGGTGGGAACACAGCAGATTAGTCTGCACAGAGGGTGGGAGAGGAGTGAAGTGGTAGTCGGGGGTTGTAGCTCCCGGACTACCGGACTACCTGAGCTGTCTAGGTGGCAGACGGCACAGCAGGGCCACAGGCGGTGGAGATCCGGTTGCGGGAAACCTTAAGTGGACCGTGGCAGGGTTGTAGCCCGCCGGTGCCGACAGCGGGGATCCGGTCTGGAGGCCGTGCACAGTCGCACTGCTTCAAACACCTTGTCAATTAACCAGCAGGGGACAAGATTCCAAGTCTTGTCCCACTAACAGCCCAGATAGAGCGAGACAGAAGCCCAACGCGGGGGATAGGGCGTCTGCAAGTGCCTGCAAAAATTCCAAGGGACAGATCTTGTGGGCCACAGCTCCCACAGCAAAGACACCGGGAGCGGACTTTTCCCGTTTCATGCGGACTAGTCAGCACACAAGACAAACACTGAAGTGCAGGAGGAAGGGCCCCTGTCCTGTCAACCGGTGTGCGGGACCCGATCACACCCTTCCGGAGGCTACCGGTATCTGGCACTTTATTTACTACTTGGACTTGGAGTGATTTATTTCTACACAGTGAGTACACTGGTATCATCTGGTCCAGGCCTGCGGACGGCGCCCCAGCACTGAACACCACCTACACCTGGGCCCCGGGACTACACCTTGTAAAAAAGTTCACATTTATTAAATAATTTAGAATATAATACATCCAGATAATAGATCTATAGATGGCAGAATTTATCAAGAACAGTAATTAAATTAAGATAAAGGTATCTGTATTGAATATAGATAGATGCTGACATAGTATGATATATATACATATATATATATATTCTAGGGTTACATCATGTGTAACATGCATTCAGAAGAATCACCCTATATGGTTTGGACACCTGCATATATAACATGATACGGTGGGAGGGGGCTCACTCCTGCACATGTCGCCAGTCTGCTGAAGCAGATCCATCCATCCATCCATCCATGATGAAATAACATATGCTGTCAGGCCTACAAGTATGGACTAATTATCGAACTCTTTACGTAAGCTAACAAAGAATACTACTTTTTTCCTTTTCTATAACTGAACTGTAACTTTGTAATTTGGCAACCATTTTATTAGATATAAAATACATCTATTTTTTTTACATTTTTTAAAGTTCTGTCTTTCATGCGCTTATCACGTATTTGAAGAAAAAATATATGTAAGGGATATATTTTTAACATTTTGGTGAGCCAGCTATTAGTGTTTTTTAATTTTTTGCACTTATTCCTTCACTTTGCACAACGGGGGACACAAGTAATGAATATCTCTTGCAAAGTGTCGGGAATCGACAATTTATAAAAATGACGCAGGACCTAAAAAAAAAAATATGGATAAGTTTCAAGTCGCATGAATGTTTTTTTAAATGAACTTTAAAGAGTTTGCAAAGCCACAGAAGATTATCCTTTGACGTGTCTTTGGAGGAGAAAGAATAAGTCAGTCAATAAGAAGTACTACAAGTGCTGATTATAATTCCAGGTAAGAAAATGGATTTTATCTCTTCTTTTTCTAAACAAAGTAAAATACAGTTCACATACTCAGATATTTCTAATGTAGAGACGCTCTGGGTAAGCCTTTATGGGAAATGTGAACTTGAGAATTCACGTGTAGAATGTGCAATGTCTTTTAATAGAGAGAAACAGAAAATCAGGAATGTCTGTCATTTCACAAGTTAGTGTTAGAAAAATGTAAAGATGGTAGAAATGGAAAACCTGAATTGTCAGAAAATGATTTTGACTGTAGTCAAGAAGGCGCAGACATGTGCTGTCTATTGAACATGACCTTGAGGTCACCGGAAAAGAAGCAGGAACCTTCTTTTTATTAGATTTTAATAACAAAACCATATAATCAATAATCATATAATACAATACATTATGATTATGTTAAACTACAAAATTACGGATAATGTATCTCCTCGAATCGCTAGGTGAGTCGCAACATGGTTGCTGGTGAGCTGTCAATCAGGCAGATCTCACCAGTGACCAGCCTGCAGCCCCCAGCGACGCGGCGCTTGGTAACTAAGGTAAATATCGGGTAACCAAGCGCTTGGTTACCCGATATTTACCTTGGTTACCAGCGCACACCGTTTAGCGCTGGCTCGCTGCACTCCTAGCCAGAGTACACATTGGGTTAAAAAGCAAACCACTTTGTTTATTTACCCGATGTGTACTCCGGCTATGTGTGCAGGGAGCAGGGAGCCAGCACTGGCAGCCTGAGAGTGGCGGATGCTAGTAACCAAGGTAAATATCGGGTAACCAAGCAAAGCACTTCGCTTGGTTACCTGATATTTACCTTGGTTACAGCTTACCGCAGCTGCCAGATGCCGGCTCCTGCTCCCTGCACATTCAGATCTTTGCTCTCTTGCTGTCACACACAGCGATGTGTGCTTCACATCGGGAGAGCAACGTCCAAAAAATGAACCAGCGCTGTGTGTAACGAGCAGCGACCTCACAGCAGAGGCCAGATCGCTGCTCAGTGTCACACACAGCGAGATCGCTAATGAGGTCACTGCTGCGTCACAAAACCGTGCCTCAGCAGTGATCTCGCTATGTGAGAAGTACCCGTAACTGTCCTTCCTGTTGGACATTGGCACAATGGGAGGATCATCGCACCCAATCCAAGACATATCTGAAGTTTGCGGCAAGATTATATCTACCAATATCTGGAAGGTTAATTCCCCCCTTCTTTTTGGGAAGGGTAAGTTTAGAGAGGCTCATCCTGGAGCCCCCCACACGTCCCCAGAGGAATTTCCTGAATCCCGTATTTAGCATCTTTATATCAGAGCTGGTTAGCAGCAATGGAAGAGATTGGAAGAGATACATCAATTTAGGAAACGCTATCATTTTTCTGAGATGACACCGGCCCGAGAAAGAGAGTATAAATCTGTCCTATGACTGCAGGAGCTGAAGCACGGAGGCCATACAAGGCCTATAGATTAATGTATACATCAGTGATGGGTTGGCTGGAAGTTGGATGCCAGGTACCTAATAGACTCCGAACACCACTGAAATGGAAATGAGGCATCATTAATTTTACCAGTTCTAAATATCGCCAATGCCTCCGATTTGTTGTCGTTAAAGCCTGAGATTTCCCCAAATCTGTTTAGTGTATTCATTATTGCCGCGATTGCTTGAGCAGGGTTGGCCATACATAGCAATACATCTTGCAATGCAAAGTAGAAAAAGTATAGCACTCACCGGTTAAATTGCTGTGCAGAAAAACTGTTTATTTAAACAGCGGAGGTTACATGTGCGGAGAGGGCTGGTGGGGAGAGGGAGTGTGCGCTGTAGCAGACGACGGCCGTTTCGCACCTGTCCGGTGCTTCAGCTGGTCTGATTAGGTATGACATCATATCCTTTTTATCCATATCCAAAAAAAAAAATTTATTTTTTTTTTCTTTTTTTTTTTTTTTTTTTTGTGGTTGATGTCAAATAATTAAAACATATGTTAAAAACAAAGAATATACATACAATACTTGAATTTCAGCAACAATTTTCAGCAAACATATATAAATATACATGGAAGAAGCCAAATGCCTCATAAATCAACCTAGAAACACACTAAGGTCATTTTTATCATTTAACCCTAGAGGGCCTGTTGCGTTGAATCTCATAATAAATTCAGCCTCTTTTCTTAATAGCATTTTATGCGTATCACCTCCCCTAGCGTTAGGCTCAACCAATTCTATCCCTGCAAAGGATAATACATTGCAATCAGAATTATGAAATTCTCTTATATGGTTGATTAACCTAGTTGCCCCTATTCCACTATGAATGGAGTTCCTATGCTCTCTAAATCTTACAAAGAGCTGCCGTATCGTCTTCCCAATGTAAAAATATTGGCACGGGCAAAAAATCACGTAAACGACCATTTTAGTCCTACAGGTTATCAAATGCCGCACATAATGTGAATGGCCACCAATTACAAAAGAATTGCCCGTCATGTGAAAACTGCAAAATGAACAGTTTCCACATCTGTGATTACCTGTAGGACCCACCTGGTGTAGCCAGGTTTTAGGAGGTATATACCGTTTCTTGACTAAAATATCACCAATATTTTTACATCTTCTATGCGTTATTAGGGGTTTATTGAGGGCCATTTCCCTAAGTTCTGATACTCCTTCAATTATGTGCCAATTTTTATTTATGATTGTTTTGATCATCCGATCCATCGGGCCATATTTGAAGTTAAAGATGAATCGATTCATTTTTTTAACAGGTGTAATACCCCGATTTAAACAGGAAATATTTTTCTCATGTTGAATCTTACTTTCAGCTTGTTTCTGCATTGAATTGATAAGATTAGAGGGATACCCCCTTTCTAAAAATCTTTGCTTGAGATCGTTCGTCTGTGTCACAAAAGCATCGGGATTATTCGTGATCCTATTCAGCCTTAAAAATTGACTGAAGGGAACAGATCTCAATACATGAGTCGGATGGGCACTATCAAAATGCAACAAAGCATTCACAGTAGTAGGTTTTCTATAAAGTTCCCGTATAATTCTCCCTTCCTGGGCCGTCAATTTAACGTCAAGGAACTCCATAGTTTTATCACCAAAATGGTGTGTGAACAGCATATTGTAGTTGTTATTATCATTCAGGTATGCCACAAAAGACTCAAATTGAGATCTGTCCCCGTCCCAAACTATCAATACATCGTCCACAAAACGCATACATTTCTTTATGTGTTTTATGAAAGGATTAGTAGGACTGTATATGAGATTATCTTCCATATGCGCAAGGAAGAGATTTGCAAAGGTGCAAGCCACAGGAGTCCCCATCGCCACCCCCGCTATTTTGCTGGTACCAAACATGCCCAAATTTAAAGGTGTTATTTTTCAACACAAAGAGCAGAGCCTCTTCTACAAAATTTATCAGTAAATCATCTTCACCGAGCCCCCTCAGCATATCAATAATGACATTGACACCCAAATGCTGTGGTATTCTTGTAAATAAACTTTCAACGTCTAATGACGCCCAGCAAAAAGTGTCTTGCCATTCAAACTGATTTAATTGTGTCACCAGATCCCCTGTGTCCCTCACAAAGGAGGGAATTAATTCTAACAGAGGATGTAGTAACCAGTCAAGGTATGCCGAGAGGGGCTCCGTGAGTGAACCTGAACCGGAGACGATGGGTCTCCCCGGAGGTCTAAATTCAGACTTATGCACCTTTGGTAAAAAATACCAATGTGGCTTTGTAGGGAATAAAGGAAAAAGCTTTTCCGCTCTATTCTTTGTAATGAAACCCAACATCATATGCCTATTCAAAAGGCTACGCAGTTTTTCTTTCAACTTGTTAGTGGGATCACACTCTAATTTCTGATATACATTACTATTATCTAGATGGCGTTTTGCCTCATCCAGATAATATTCCGTGGTCATGAGAACCGTGGCACCACCCTTGTCTGCCTTCCTTATTATCACATTTTTGAGGGATTTAATTTTTTTCAAAGCAGATTTTTCAATATTAGACAAGTTATTTTTCAGCACTGGGTAATTCAAAGCTCTCATATCCTTCATGACAATTTCTTGAAATAAATCAACATTATTGCCTGGAGATATGGGTGGAACAAATGAAGATTTTAAACCCTTTGAAAAACCTGCAGTATCAACTGCATTATTTTTCCCTGCAGGAAAGGGTGCGTTATCTATATCACTATCTGTTAGACTCAGGAGTTGTAGAGCGTCTTTACTGATCTTACTGTATTCCGAACCTTCATATGAAAAGCCCAGGGGGCCACTCTGACACTGCCTTTCATTTTTGGAAGCTTGTGTTGTACCCTGATTAATATTTGCAAAATATACAATCTTACTGACCATCCGCTAGATGAAGCAATGATCTCGATTTTGGAGAAAGGACTGAACTTCTGCATTCCAGAGCCTTTTGATTTAGTGCAATTTGAAGTTGATTTATATAAAGCATGTCGAAAATTACATCTAAAAAAACATTTTGCAAATATTAATCAGGGTACAACACAAGCTTCCAAAAATGAAAGGCAGTGTCAGAGTGGCCCCCTGGGCTTTTCATATGAAGGTTCGGAATACAGTAAGATCAGTAAAGACGCTCTACAACTCCTGAGTCTAACAGATAGTGATATAGATAACGCACCCTTTCCTGCAGGGAAAAATAATGCAGTTGATACTGCAGGTTTTTCAAAGGGTTTAAAATCTTCATTTGTTCCACCCATATCTCCAGGCAATAATGTTGATTTATTTCAAGAAATTGTCATGAAGGATATGAGAGCTTTGAATTACCCAGTGCTGAAAAATAACTTGTCTAATATTGAAAAATCTGCTTTGAAAAAAATTAAATCCCTCAAAAATGTGATAATAAGGAAGGCAGACAAAAGTGGTGCCACGGTTCTCATGACCACGGAATATTATCTGGATGAGGCAAAACGCCATCTAGATAATAGTAATGTATATCAGAAATTAGAGTGTGATCCCACTAACAAGTTGAAAGAAAAACTGCGTAGCCTTTTGAATAGGCATATGATGTTGGGTTTCATTACAAAGAATAGAGCGGAAAAGCTTTTTCCTTTATTCCCTACAAAGCCACATTGGTATTTTTTACCAAAGGTGCATAAGTCTAAATTTAGACCTCCGGGGAGACCCATCGTCTCCGGTTCAGGTTCACTCACGGAGCCCCTCTCGGCATACCTTGATTGGTTATTACATCCCCTATTAAAAATAATTCCCTCCTTTGTGAAGGACACAGGGGATCTGGTGACACAATTAAATCATTTTGAATGGCAAGACACTTTTTGCTGGGCGTCATTAGACGTTGAAAGTTTATTTACAAGAATACCACAGCATTTGGGTGTCAATGTCATTATTGATATGCTGAGGGGGCTCGGTGAAGATGATTTACTGATAAATTTTGTAGAAGAGGCTCTGCTCTTTGTGTTGAAAAATAACACCTTTAAATTTGGGTATGTTTGGTACCAGCAAAATAGCGGGGGTGGCGATGGGGACTCCTGTGGCTTGCACCTTTGCAAATCTCTTCCTTGCGCATATGGAAGATAATCTCATATACAGTCCTACTAATCCTTTCATAAAACACATAAAGAAATGTATGCGTTTTGTGGACGATGTATTGATAGTTTGGGACGGGGACAGATCTCAATTTGAGTCTTTTGTGGCATACCTGAATGATAATAACAACTACAATATGCTGTTCACACACCATTTTGGTGATAAAACTATGGAGTTCCTTGACGTTAAATTGACGGCCCAGAAAGGGAGAATTATACGGGAACTTTATAGAAAACCTACTACTGTGAATGCTTTGTTGCATTTTGATAGTGCCCATCCGACTCATGTATTGAGATCTGTTCCCTTCAGTCAATTTTTAAGGCTGAATAGGATCACGAATAATCCCGATGCTTTTGTGACACAGACGAACGATCTCAAGCAAAGATTTTTAGAAAGGGGGTATCCCTCTAATCTTATCAATTCAATGCAGAAACAAGCTGAAAGTAAGATTCAACATGAGAAAAATATTTCCTGTTTAAATCGGGGTATTACACCTGTTAAAAAAATGAATCGATTCATCTTTAACTTCAAATATGGCCCGATGGATCGGATGATCAAAACAATCATAAATAAAAATTGGCACATAATTGAAGGAGTATCAGAACTTAGGGAAATGGCCCTCAATAAACCCCTAATAACGCATAGAAGATGTAAAAATATTGGTGATATTTTAGTCAAGAAACGGTATATACCTCCTAAAACCTGGCTACACCAGGTGGGTCCTACAGGTAATCACAGATGTGGAAACTGTTCATTTTGCAGTTTTCACATGACGGGCAATTCTTTTGTAATTGGTGGCCATTCACATTATGTGCGGCATTTGATAACCTGTAGGACTAAAATGGTCGTTTACGTGATTTTTTGCCCGTGCCAATATTTTTACATTGGGAAGACGATACGGCAGCTCTTTGTAAGATTTAGAGAGCATAGGAACTCCATTCATAGTGGAATAGGGGCAACTAGGTTAATCAACCATATAAGAGAATTTCATAATTCTGATTGCAATGTATTATCCTTTGCAGGGATAGAATTGGTTGACTAAACACACACTTGACATCGAATTATCGGCCAAGAATGAAGTGAGTTCACACAATATTATCTATGAAAATTATTTTATTATTAATAAACTTAAAATTACACTTTCAAACAAGAGAGCCACCAGGGGGCGCAAGATTCCAGATTGTCTACATGTCATATCAATCCTATGTATACATATATAACATATCAGATTGAATCCAAAAACACCGGATAATTGTACTCAATATTTATACATAAATGCTTATTTAAGTCATGAAATTATATCCAATGTCTGTTTATATCAACTGACAGAATATAACAAGGAATAATTGTAAACAGTACTAAGTGTGTAATAAGAAATAATTGAAAGCAGTCCTCAATTAATCATTATGACATATATGGCTGCTTTCAGTGCTTATATAAATATTGCTGCCCAATACATAAACACCTAGACCTTCTTTGCCTTCATCAGCGTGAAAATGAGGTAAAATCATAAAGACAAACCCCCTAACATTAAATTTGGGGCTGTCACACATACAGCTGAGCTGTCCATCAATACATTAAATCAGCATCCACTGACTTGTATGGACTGCCACTCAGCTGCTGTGTCTCCGTCTTCGATTGACACTGAACCCCCACAGAATCACGCTGATGATGCACGGGCATCAATGCCAAATAGGTAGTAAAATGTATACCAGGGCAACCAGAGATAACAACCGTTACACAACAAGGTACTTGCATTACATATTCAACAGGTAGAGTTATAGAATAGATACTTACATTGACTAATTTGTCTGGTCATGCACCCCGCCACCCCTGACGTACGTTTCGCCGCTGCTTTCTCAAAAGGGGGCGTGTCAGGGTGGGGAACGTCCGTGCTTATATAGTGCAAACCAGCCGGGTAATTACCGCGTCTCATACAAATGACGTCCATACACGTGCGAGCTATTTCCGGTTTGTGTCGGCGCATGATATTGATTCTGCTTCCCTCATTACAAGGGACTTCCGGACTGCGCGCGCTGACCCGCAAGCGTCATCACGCTCTAGGTCACATGATGCGCGCACGTCATGAAGTCCGAGGGGCAGAAAACAGTACATGCGCACTGCCGGATTAGTATAATCTATCTATCGCTGTGCATTTACCGCCACGTATAGAGGCACATATATAGATTTAAAGTATAACACTGCATTAGAGATCTACATTATACGGAGGGTGGCCGATGCAGTATCGAAGATTATCACTGTATATCAAACCCTGTTATAACGAAACATTAAGTTTATTTAATTCTAAGGGCTGCATCCACGATCCTCCTGTACACTACAGATCTCAACCAAAACAGGACAATCTACAGATTACCACCACTGAACCTTATCATATATAAATATATTATCAACAATCCTCAAAATAAGCATTAAATATAGTCTCATGGATTTAATCCGGAAAAAATTATCCACCTTACATCAGACATTTTACAAGCATTATTTCTGGTGTAACTTTCAATTCTCTTATGGTAACTACAATATCATTTATTCGAATACAGCTACACTCATATAACAAATATTAAATATTACAGCAATATCTCACATATATGAAACATTATATTATTGTATTTCGACAGTTCTCTCCTCGTCGCTTATTTCTTAGTTAGTCCTTGTTATTGTTGTTCCTCAAGGTCTCAACATCACCTCCGATCTTATAGATTCATCCTATTATGCATCAACCTATTCTCGTCAGTTATATGCAGTGTATAGCATCAGTTCCTTGGCTGGAAAAATAAATAAGGTGAATTAAAACCAATTACAAAAGACACTTAAAAACATAACCCACACCTTAAAAACAACCACAGAGTCTTGCAGGTATACACAATCTTATTCCTGCCTATTAATGAGCCAACATATACATCAATCTCTATATCAGGATTTCTAAATTTTCGTTATAACAGGGTTTGATATACAGTGATAATCTTCGATACTGCATCGGCCACCCTCCGTATAATGTAGATCTCTAATGCAGTGTTATACTTTAAATCTATATATGTGCCTCTATACGTGGCGGTAAATGCACAGCGATAGATAGATTATACTAATCCGGCAGTGCGCATGTACTGTTTTCTGCCCCTCGGACTTCATGACAAGCGCATCATGTGACCTAGAGCGTGATGACGCTTGCGGGTCAGCGCGCGCAGTCCGGAAGTCCCTTGTAATGAGGGAAGCAGAATCAATATCATGCGCCGACACAAACCGGAAATAGCTCGCACGTGTATGGACGTCATTTGTATGAGACGCGGTAATTACCCGGCTGGTTTGCACTATATAAGCACGGACGTTCCCCACCCTGACACGCCCCCTTTTGAGAAAGCAGCGGCGAAACGTACGTCAGGGGTGGCGGGGTGCATGACCAGACAAATTAGTCAATGTAAGTATCTATTCTATAACTCTACCTGTTGAATATGTAATGCAAGTACCTTGTTGTGTAACGGTTGTTATCTCTGGTTGCCCTGGTATACATTTTACTACCTATTTGGCATTGATGCCCGTGCATCATCAGCGTGATTCTGTGGGGGTTCAGTGTCAATCGAAGACGGAGACACAGCAGCTGAGTGGCAGTCCATACAAGTCAGTGGATGCTGATTTAATGTATTGATGGACAGCTCAGCTGTATGTGTGACAGCCCCAAATTTAATGTTAGGGGGTTTGTCTTTATGATTTACCTCATTTTCACGCTGATGAAGGCAAAGAAGGTCTAGGTGTTTATGTATTGGGCAGCAATATTTATATAAGCACTGAAAGCAGCCATATATGTCATAATGATTAATTGAGGACTGCTTTCAATTATTTCTTATTACACACTTAGTACTGTTTACAATTATTCCTTGTTATATTCTGTCAGTTGATATAAACAGACATTGGATATAATTTCATGACTTAAATAAGCATTTATGTATAAATATTGAGTACAATTATCCGGTGTTTTTGGATTCAATCTGATATGTTATATATGTATACATAGGATTGATATGACATGTAGACAATCTGGAATCTTGCGCCCCCCTGGTGGCTCTCTTGTTTGAAAGTGTAATTTTAAGTTTATTAATAATAAAATAATTTTCATAGATAATATTGTGTGAACTCACTTCATTCTTGGCCGATAATTCGATGTCAAGTGTGTGTTTAGTCTAATTGTATAGAAGTGATTATAAGGAAGTGGACTTTGGTGATTAATTGTTGTTTCTGTTTAATAACAGTGTGTCCAAATTATTCATTAATATGGATTTTAAAGCCAAGGAAACACTTTGGTTATCCAAAGCTAATGAATTATTCAAACAGGGAGCCCCATCTGTCGTTTTGGAGAAATCCACAGATAACAAAGAGCATTTAAGACAACACAAAAATCTACTGCATAAAAAAGTTAAATTATGGTGTAACAAAACATCATTAATGAATTATTACTCCCAGAAAATCATTCCACGTGGCCTCAGGATACAAGTCTATCCATCATTTGACTTACATAATGAAATTTTGATTGATAGATGGAAAAAAGCAGCCGAGACATGCTCTTTGGAATTTATTCAGATTATTATTGACAATAATCTCGTATCTCTCAAAAAAATTGATGAGGAGATTGAAGCGTTGATGGAAACAATAAAAAAAGATATGGCATTAGACCAACTTAATAAATATATGAATGAGGTCGAGAAAGAACTGGACAAATGGGAACGAGATTAGTCAGGGTAAAATGAAGAAATATCAAAGAGACTTGGGAGATTTTGAAAATAATAAAATTTACAGATGGCAGTTGAAAGGCAATATGCCACACAAAACAAAGGTCCTGACAAATCAATCTGGGAATAATAATAATACATCTGTATCAGATAGTTATGCATCGTCCAGTGATATGGAAGATGCAGGAGATATTTTTCAGAGAACACGTGCCAAATACAGAGGAGGAAACAAGTACCATGACATCTTTAAACATCCTAGTGAACAACACAAGAAACGGGACCAATACAAGGTAATTAACCTTTCCGAATATGAACTGACTCCAATACAGTTGGGGGTTATAGAAAAAGGTCTGACCTTTTCCCCCTCTCAGCCTCTTGACAAATTTGTTGCTGTGAAGGATATTCATCTCTTTTCACGGAAATTGATACTCCGCCGGTTACATTCGAGAACTTGCGGTAGTGAGATATTTGATACTGAGGCTGAGAGGGAGGCTTTAGACGCTTTAGAATCGTTGGCCTTGGAAAGTGAGGAAAAGGTAACTAACAAGTTCCCTATTCATTTGTGGGGCAAATCCAAAAATTTTCCATCTCTTTCAATCTGCCCAGCGGTAGAAATTTTCACCAGACTTGTAATTAGTGATATTGAGCAAATGCCTTTTAAAAACTTTTCTTTAAAACCTAATTTAACAGTGAATGAGAGAGAGGCGTTAAAAGATCTTAGCCAAATACCAGGGGTTGTATTTAAGCCCGCTGATAAAGGCGGAAACCTTGTGGTTTGGCCATCGGCCCTTTATGAAAAACAGGCATACAAGCTACTGGATGATGTAAAGTGTTACAAGATCTTGCCCAGTAATCCAACTGCTCAGTATCAGGACAGATTGGTGGAAATTTTGGAGCGGGCTTTTGAGGATGGATTGATACCATTAAAGTTTTTGGAGGCAGTTAAGAAGTTACATCCACGCCTACCCACAATGTATCTGATCCCTAAGATACATAAAAACCCGAGTGATCCACCAGGAAGGCCTATTATATCAGGCAATGGGAGTCTCTGTGAATTAGTCTCTGTCACCATTGACCACTTCCTCAAACCCATTGTTGCTACGTTGCCGTCGTATATTAAGGACACCACGGCGGCTTTGCGGAGGATTGGCAACGTGCACGTGGATGAGGGAGTGGTCATGGTGACGGCAGACGTTGAGTAATTATACACTTCGATTCGTCACAGGGATGGCCTTAGGGCTGTGGAGTGGTTCCTCCGCACTAGTAGTCTTGACGCATCCACTGCTGAACTGTTACTGACACTGCTGGAGTTTGTATTAAGACATAATTTTTTTACTTTTAATAAAAAAATTTATTTACAGTTACAAGGAACTGCGATGGGGGCCTCATGTGCCCCCTCTTATGCTAATTTATTTTTGGGCTTTTGGGAAAGAAAAATTTTTTTGGGTGAAGATATACCAGCAGTGTCAAAGGTTCAGGAGTGGATGCGCTATATAGATGATGTGTGGTTTTTGTGGGTGGGGTCTAATGAGGAGTTAGATATGTTCATGGCCGATCTAAACAACAATGAACAAAATATCAAATTAACCTATAAAAGCGGTACCCAACTGGAATTCCTTGACATCATGGTTAATATTGATGTCAATGGAGAGATTGTTACAGACATGTACCGCAAACCTACTGCTACGAATTCCCTGCTCCATGCGTCTTCCTCACATCTGCCCTCAACTATTCGAGGGATACCAGGAGGGCAGTTCTTAAGGGCGAGAAGATTGTGCTCTACCATGGATAATTTTAAAAAACAAGCAGGTGACATAGCTCGTAGGTTTGCGGAGCGTGGATATAGTCAGAGAAATATAAAAAACGGATACGGTAAGGCCCTTCGATGTAATAGAGATGATTTGTTGTACGGAACCCGTGTTAAACAAAATAAGACTATTGAAGGTACGACTCGCATTGTTACTACGTATAATTCAAGATGGAGTGAGTTAAAAACCATCATTAACAGACATTGGGGAGTATTGATGATGGATCCGATTCTGAAGAAGGAATTGTCCCAGACACCATTGATGGTGGCAAGAAGGTCGCGTAATTTACGCGACATTCTTGTTCACAGTCACTATGAAAACAAGCCTACCACAAAATCCTTTATGGGTAACTCCCTCAACGGTTTTTTTCCATGTGGCCTGTGTAAGGCGTGCGGTAACTGTGTGAAAACTAAGAAATTCAAAAATTTTGATGGGTCAAGAATATATGATATACGTAAGACACTGAATTGTTCATCTAGTGGCATCATATATCAAGCCGAATGTCTTTGTGCAAAGATCTATATTGGTCTAACGACAAGAGAATTTAAGGTTCGTGCTCTGGAACATCTTAAGGACATTCGAAATGCAAAGACAGCTAAAGACCCATCAGTATTGAAAACACTGCCGCGCCACTTCCACCGGTTTCATGGATGTAACCCTAGAGGGTTAAAATTTTGTGTTATTGATCAGATCAATTTGGGCCCGAGGGGAGGTGATTTAGGCCTTGCCCTAGCAAGGCTAGAATGTAAATGGATCTATCGATTAGGTTCCATGGCCCCTCAGGGGCTCAATGAAAGCAGTGGGTTTGGCTCCTTTTTGTGATTCCATCTCCCCCTTAATTCCTTTCCTTTTTCCTTTTCCCCCCCTTCCCGTTTCCCCCCCCCCCTTTCCCTCATCCATGTCCTCCCCCCGTCCCCCTTTCCTTTTCCCTCCTCTCTTCCCCCCCCCCCCTCCCCCTCCCCTTCTTTCCTCTCTCTCCCTCCATGGTTTGTTATGTGAGTAACATATGTAGTGGAAGGGTAATATCTCCGAATGAAAATTTATAAATCCTGATATAGAGATTGATGTATATGTTGGCTCATTAATAGGCAGGAATAAGATTGTGTATACCTGCAAGACTCTGTGGTTGTTTTTAAGGTGTGGGTTATGTTTTTAAGTGTCTTTTGTAATTGGTTTTAATTCACCTTATTTATTTTTCCAGCCAAGGAACTGATGCTATACACTGCATATAACTGACGAGAATAGGTTGATGCATAATAGGATGAATCTATAAGATCGGAGGTGATGTTGAGACCTTGAGGAACAACAATAACAAGGACTAACTAAGAAATAAGCGACGAGGAGAGAACTGTCGAAATACAATAATATAATGTTTCATATATGTGAGATATTGCTGTAATATTTAATATTTGTTATATGAGTGTAGCTGTATTCGAATAAATGATATTGTAGTTACCATAAGAGAATTGAAAGTTACACCAGAAATAATGCTTGTAAAATGTCTGATGTAAGGTGGATAATTTTTTCCGGATTAAATCCATGAGACTATATTTAATGCTTATTTTGAGGATTGTTGATAATATATTTATATATGATAAGGTTCAGTGGTGGTAATCTGTAGATTGTCCTGTTTTGGTTGAGATCTGTAGTGTACAGGAGGATCGTGGATGCAGCCCTTAGAATTAAATAAACTTAATGTTTCGTTATAACAGGGTTTGATATACAGTGATAATCTTCGATACTGCATCGGCCACCCTCCGTATAATGTAGATCTCTAATGCAGTGTTATACTTTAAATCTATATATGTGCCTCTATACGTGGCGGTAAATGCACAGCGATAGATAGATTATACTAATCCGGCAGTGCGCATGTACTGTTTTCTGCCCCTCGGACTTCATGACGTGCGCGCATCATGTGACCTAGAGCGTGATGACGCTTGCGGGTCAGCGCGCGCAGTCCGGAAGTCCCTTGTAATGAGGGAAGCAGAATCAATATCATGCGCCGACACAAACCGGAAATAGCTCGCACGTGTATGGACGTCATTTGTATGAGACACGGTAATTACCCGGCTGGTTTGCACTATATAAGCACGGACGTTCCCCACCCTGACACGCCCCCTTTTGAGAAAGCAGCGGCGAAACGTACGTCAGGGGTGGCGGGGTGCATGACCAGACAAATTAGTCAATGTAAGTATCTATTCTATAACTCTACCTGTTGAATATGTAATGCAAGTACCTTGTTGTGTAACGGTTGTTATCTCTGGTTGCCCTGGTATACATTTTACTACCTATTTGGCATTGATGCCCGTGCATCATCAGCGTGATTCTGTGGGGGTTCAGTGTCAATCGAAGACGGAGACACAGCAGCTGAGTGGCAGTCCATACAAGTCAGTGGATGCTGATTTAATGTATTGATGGACAGCTCAGCTGTATGTGTGACAGCCCCAAATTTAATGTTAGGGGGTTTGTCTTTATGATTTACCTCATTTTCACGCTGATGAAGGCAAAGAAGGTCTAGGTGTTTATGTATTGGGCAGCAATATTTATATAAGCACTGAAAGCAGCCATATATGTCATAATGATTAATTGAGGACTGCTTTCAATTATTTCTTATTACACACTTAGTACTGTTTACAATTATTCCTTGTTATATTCTGTCAGTTGATATAAACAGACATTGGATATAATTTCATGACTTAAATAAGCATTTATGTATAAATATTGAGTACAATTATCCGGTGTTTTTGGATTCAATCTGATATGTTATATATGTATACATAGGATTGATATGACATGTAGACAATCTGGAATCTTGCGCCCCCCTGGTGGCTCTCTTGTTTGAAAGTGTAATTTTAAGTTTATTAATAATAAAATAATTTTCATAGATAATATTGTGTGAACTCACTTCATTCTTGGCCGATAATTCGATGTCAAGTGTGTGTTTAGTCTAATTGTATAGAAGTGATTATAAGGAAGTGGACTTTGGTGATTAATAGAATTGGTTGAGCCTAACGCTAGGGGAGGTGATACGCATAAAATGCTATTAAGAAAAGAGGCTGAATTTATTATGAGATTCAACGCAACAGGCCCTCTAGGGTTAAATGATAAAAATGACCTTAGTGTGTTTCTAGGTTGATTTATGAGGCATTTGGCTTCTTCCATGTATATTTATATATGTTTGCTGAAAATTGTTGCTGAAATTCAAGTATTGTATGTATATTCTTTGTTTTTAACATATGTTTTAATTATTTGACATCAACCACAAAAAAAAAAAAAAAGAAAAAAAAAAAAATTTTTTTTTTTTTTTTTTGGATGTGGATAAAAAGGATATGATGTCATACCTAATCAGACCAGCTGAAGCACCGGACAGGTGCGAAACGGCCGTCGTCTGCTACAGCGCACACTCCCTCTCCCCACCAGCCCTCTCCGCACATGTAACCTCCGCTGTTTAAATAAACAGTTTTTCTGCACAGCAATTTAACCGGTGAGTGTTATACTTTTTCTACTTTGCATTGCAAGATTTGTTATCTATTAATATAAGCACCCCGGTGTTTGCTTCCAGCCTCTGAATACAGGACTTTCTTTGTAATGGACAAATAGGCTTGTTGAATACTGAGTAGTGCCCTGGAATTCCTCCCTTTTTCTGAATGAACATAGCAATACATCATCTGCAAAGGCCAGCATATTGATGCTAGAATGGCCGCCCTTCACTCCCTGGAACTCTGCTGGCAAGGTTTGTAATGTTCCTAGAAGTGGATCTAAGGCCAGGTTACATAATAACGGTGAGAGCCGGCGTCCCTGACGCGTTCCCCTCTGTACAGTAAAAGATTGAGATGGCGCATTGTTTATGGACAGATAAGATCTTGGGTCCTTGTAAATCGTTTGCATTGTTTCGCCAAACCAGGGACCAAATGTTCGTCTATCAAGAAGGCCATACAGATAGCCCCAGGAGACCCTATCGAAGGCCTTGGCCGCCTCCAATCCTACAATGATGTTCTTGGAGAGTCGGCTCACCCCCTTTTACTGGATAAATGTGAGATAATGAATAGAAGACGTCTCCATGTGACACTGTCATGGTTGCTTCCCCCGCGTCTCCATGTGACACTGTCATGGTTGCTTCCCCCGCGTCTCCATGTGACACTGTCATGGTTGCTTCCCCCGCGTCTCCATATGACACTGTCATGGTTGCTTCCCCCACGTCTCCATGTGACACTGTCATGGTTGCTTCCCCCGCGTCTCCATGTGACACTGTCATGGTTGCTTCCCCCGCGTCTCCATGTGACACTGTCATGATTGCTTCTGTGTCGCCCTGGGCAAGCCAGGGGACACAGATAACAACACACACGCACCCCACATTCCCTGTAGGTACACCAGCTAACCCACAAATCCTTGTTGCCTTCCTCCAGGAGTCTGATGATGCACACCAGGGGGTGGGCCAGGCGGTTGGCTCCGCCCACCGAGGGGCTCACAACTCTGGAGGCAGGAAGTAACCAGGCAGAGGAGCTCAGGAGATAGCTCAGGGAGGAGCAGGAGTGAGGAGCTAAGAGAGAGTCGAGCCCAGGCAGGGCAAGAGTGAAGGAGTAGTCTAGACAGGGTTAGAGTAAACAGCTAAGTGAAAGTGAAGGAAGAAAGCAGTAAAGAAAGAAAGCCTGAAGTTAGTCTGTGGCTGTGTGCCCAGACGGAGTCAGCAAGGTCAGCAGACAGTGGTGAAGATCTGCAGTGGGACTGTCTGGAGGTTGCTGGAAGGGCCACGGAGGCTGTGTGTATCCGGGGGTCTGGAGCAGTATACAAAGGGCAGTCAGCACCAGAGCAGGGGCTTTCGGATCCCAGCAAGGCTTGGAGTCGCTGTAAATTGCTAAATCCGTTAGTGAAGGGGACGTAGATCCCCCAACAAGCAAGTCCTGATTGACGGCAAAGGTCCAACCACAATGGGGAAACACCGCCACCGCCAAGGCACCAGTTTCCCAGGGCCGGCGCCTGCGGGCAAAGTGTGGAGCTCCTCCGGCACAGATTGCAGTCGGGGAGCGGGTAACCGGTGGGAATCCACCGCTACCAAACAGACATTTCAAAGGTGCAGGGAAGAGACCGTCACCGCTAACTGCAGGGAACCGCAGCACCGTGAACCGTCCGAGGGACCCGTCCAACCAGCCGTTTGTTTACCGAGAACTGTGTCGTGTTTACTGGCTGAGTGAGTACCTCAGTGCCGCAAGGCACAGCGCTGCCCCTGCGCCCCTGCACCCCACTGGGCCCCGGGATCACCAACCCCTACCCACGGAGGGGCAACACAACAACTGGCTGCTCCACATCACCATCCCCGGGATCCCCACATTGAGCAGCGGTGGTGAAATCACCACAACCGTGGGTGGCGTCACGAACTATAACAATCCCCACACCCAACCACAAAACCCCCCTTTCACTCACGGGCAAGGAGTGTCGCTCGAGAAACCCCGGGATCCGGCCTACAGCTCGAGCCACCAGGAGCAGCTGCCGGACCCGAGCAGAAGGGGTGAGCGCGGTGTGCTGACACCCTCCTCCCCGCCCGCGACAACTTGGCGTCACGAACAGGATTCTACCGCTCTGCCGTCAGGTGGAGGTGCGCCTTGTTACCGCCGGAGGCATCCGGCAGGAAAATTTCAGAAGCCGCCATCTTTGGCGCGAAAAGTTCCCGCTCGAGCGTCTTCTCGAGCAGTAGAGGCGCGAAGGCCAAAACCCCGCCCCGAGAGAGGAGGGGCCGGAAAGAGCTAAGGGGGACGCGATGGCGGCTGGACGCATGTAGCTGCGGCTATAAAAGCAGGGACGCCAGGACCTTGCGAGAATACCGTTCCTGGAAGCAAACAGTGAAGACACCATGTGGATGCCGTCCCGCGACACCGTACCCCCCGCGCCTGGAACCGCGGCGTGGGTGGAGATCCGGACCGCGCAGCTCTATCAACGGCTGCAGGTGAAGATGCAGCTCCTCATGGAGGAGTGGGAGGCCGACATGGCGGACGTTGTAGCCACCGTGCGGAGACGCGAGGAGGAGGCGGAGAAAGGGAGGGTGAGTGACCCACGTCCCGATGCCCTTGCAGGGCCGGTCATCGCGGCTGTGGGGCCCGGTCTAAGCCCTCTCCCCCCGTTGCCTCCCTCGCCACCCATCTCGGAGGTCGTGACCCCGCCACTAGGCCCGCTACCACCGCAACCAGTAGCGATACCCAGCCCGTCCGCCCCAGCGGACCGACCTGTAGCCGGAGCCCGTAACAAACCGGAGGCATTACCTTGGAAGGCCCCGAAGATTGTGCCAGAGACAGTCCCCAAGCAGTTTCCCGAGCCGGAGCCGACGACCCGCTCCGAGCCGAAGGCCCGGCTGCGGAAAGCCCCTGTGCCCATCCCCCACACCTCGGCTGAGGTGGCGCCGGGTTGTTGCTGCAAGGCAGCGCCCAAGGCCATGACACCGCGGGATACGCTACCCACCTTCCTGACAGTGGGTAACGTGCTGGATGTCCCGCGGGGCTCAACCCGTGCGCCGGAGCTGGCAGCAGCGCCATACTGGGACAGGGAGCCGACAAAGCTGGGCCTGGAGATCGCGGAGAGGGAGAGAAGGAAAGCCGAGCTGGTGGCCCGAGCCATTCGGGAAAAGGAAAACCTGCGGCAAGCGACCTTCCGTGTCCGGGGCCCGTTCTACGAGGGGCAGGTGAGGCGGTTTGATGTCCGCCGGGGCTACGGATTCATATACGAACCGGGCCTGGAGGCCGAGGTGTTTGTGGCCCGGCGGGACGTGAATGCCCATCTGCCCGAGGAGCATCCTGGCCGCAATCTTATACCGGGGGACATGGTGCGTTACACCCGGCACTGCGGAGAGAGGGGGTGGTTTGCCCTGGATGTAAAGCTGAAGGGCAGTCCGGAGAGCAAGGTGAGCTCTGCATCCCCTCCCTCGGATGAAGCAGCAAAAGGACCGGAGTAGGGCAGCGGATGCCCGTTGCACCGTCCCCGTTGGGACCACCACTGAAGTTGCTGTTTGTTTGAAAAAGTTTAAAAAGTTTGAAATGATAAGTGAAATTACCGAAGAAGTCACCTGATTTGTTTGTTGATTTGCCTTGTGATTGAACCGTCAGGAGCCGGCACCGTTGTCCCTGTGGGGACCGTTTAAAGTTTAACTTGCATGGGAACTATCCATGGACAAGCCCGTGAACTTGCAGGGCACCACAAACGTTAAGTGGCTTGTAAATATGTTGGTTACCGTTACCGTTTCCGCAATGCCGCCTCCGGAGAGGCAGGTTGGAGGGAGGGCCCTCAGCAGAGCAGGCCAGGGCCCAGCCACCAAAGGAACCGGTGGCTACCCTCTGGAGGGGAAGGACAGATCCCGCTCGGGTAACTTGTGCTGGACTGTGGGTCAAGGGGTGCTGCCTGGGTTTTAGGGGCAGCATCAGGGCCAGGTTGCTTGGGTGGGAGAGAGCGGAAACCGTGACCGTATACCGTTGTAACGTTAAAAGTAAATGTGCCTCCCGTCTTGGGAAGAGTTGTGATTAAAAATGTATATAATTTACCGTTTATAATGTTATACCGTTTTACCTTTTCAGAAAACAAAAAGGAAAATAAAACCGGTGTTGGACGGGCAGCCCGAGGACGGTCTGCGTTTTGCTAAGGGGGAATGTGTCGCCCTGGGCAAGCCAGGGGACACAGATAACAACACACACGCACCCCACATTCCCTGTAGGTACACCAGCTAACCCACAAATCCTTGTTGCCTTCCTCCAGGAGTCTGATGATGCACACCAGGGGGTGGGCCAGGCGGTTGGCTCTGCCCACCGAGGAGCTCACAACTCTGGAGGCAGGAAGTAACCAGGCAGAGGAGCTCAGGAGATAGCTCAGGGAGGAGCAGGAGTGAGGAGCTAAGAGAGAGTCGAGCCCAGGCAGGGCAAGAGTGAAGGAGTAGTCTAGACAGGGTTAGAGTAAACAGCTAAGTGAAAGTGAAGGAAGGAAGCAGTAAAGAAAGAAAGCCTGAGGTTGGTCTGTGGCTGTGTGCCCAGACGGAGTCAGCAAGGTCAGCAGACAGTGGTGAAGGTCTGCAGTGGGACTGTCTGGAGGTTGCTGGAAGGGCCGCGGAGGCTGTGTGTATCCGGGGGTCTGGAGCAGTATACAAAGGGCAGACAGCACCAGAGCAGGGGCTTTCGGATCCCAGCAAGGCTTGGAGTCGCTGTAAATTGCTAAATCCGTTAGTGAAGGGGACGTAGATCCCCCAACAAGCAAGTCCTGATTGACGGCAAAGGTCCAACCACAACGGGGAAACACCGCCACCACCAAGGCACCAGTTTCCCAGGGCCGGCGCCTGCGGGCAAAGTGTGGAGCTCCTCCGGCACAGATTGCAGTCGGGGAGCGGGTAACCGGTGGGAATCCACCGCTACCAAACAGACATTTCAAAGGTGCAGGGAAGAGACCGTCACCGCTAACTGCAGGGAACCGCAGCACCGTGAACCGTCCGAGGGACCCGTCCAACCAGCCGTTTGTTTACCGAGAACTGTGTCGTGTTTACTGGCTGAGTGAGTACCTCAGTGCCGCAAGGCACAGCGCTGCCCCTGCGCCCCTGCACCCCACTGGGCCCCGGGATCACCAACCCCTACCTACGGAGGGGCAACACAACAACTGGCTGCTCCACATCACCATCCCCGGGATCCCCACATTGAGCAGCGGTGGTGAAATCACCACAACCGTGGGTGGCGTCACGAACTATAACAATCCCCACACCCAACCACAAAACCCCCCTTTCACTCACGGGCGAGGAGTGTCGCTCGAGAAACCCCGGGATCCGGCCTACAGCTCGAGCCACCAGGAGCAGCTGCCGGACCCGAGCAGAAGGGGTGAGCGCGGTGTGCTGACACCCTCCTCCCCGCCCGCGACACTTCCCCCGCGTCTCCATGTGACACTGTCATGGTTGCTTCCCCCGCGTGTCAGTTGTGTGTTTTGTGCGGCTGGTGATAATGTGACGCTGGGTCGGGGGATGTAGCACGCGTGTGGTGACAGGGAAGGGGGAGATGGCGTCCTCTGGATCCTCTGACCACCCTAGATAGACTCCGCACCTATGCGCTGAACAGGATACCTGACCCTGACTGACCCTAGAACTGGGCCCTAGGTAGGGAATGGATGGGATTAAGCTAAGCTCTAAAGAGGACACAGGGAGGACGCACAGAGGAAAGCACATGAGCAGCTTATCTCCAGGAAGACTCCGGGAGAGGAACAGCAACAAACAACAACATTTCTTCAGATGGATACAAGCCGACTGCTCGCATCCAGAGCCTGGAGAGGAGTATAACTCTATCACTAGCATAGACCAAGGAGGAATGTGAGTATTTAAGGACACCAAGAGAAGTGCTGATGATTAACAGCTAAAAGGTGAGGAAATCCACAGGGTCCTAAAGGGAAAGAATTAACCCAAGTAGAAAAGAAGAGAAGGTCAGGGAGCAGCTTGTGTAGCCAAATGCTGTGACTGTCTACAGCCGGACACCACAGGACACTCTATGCACTGTGAAACAACCATGACAGTTTCTATGGAGTCGTCTTTTTTTCACTACCTCACATTTACCGACAAAAGGTGGTGAGAGGGATTCAGGGATCTCTGCAGTCACTAGTGATGAGAGGGATTCAGGGTTCTCTGCAGTCACTGGTGATGAGGGGGATTCAGGGTTCTCTGCAGTCACTGGTGGTGAGAGGGATTCAGGGTTCTCTGCAGTCACTGGTAATGAGGGGGATTCAGGGTTCTCTGCAGTCACTGGTGATGAGAGGCATTCAGGGTTCTCTGCAGTCATTGGTGATGAGGTGGATTCAGGGTTCTCTGCTGTCACTGGTGATGAGAGGGATTCAGGGTTCTCTGCAGTCACTGGTGATGAGAGGGATTCAGGGTTCTCTGCAGTCACTGGTGATGAGGTGGATTCAGGGTTCTCTGCAGTCACTGGTGATGAGGTGGATTCAGGGTTCTCTGCAGTCACTGGTGATGAGAGGGATTCAGGGTTCTCTGCAGTCACTGGTGATGAAAGGGATTCAGGGTTCTCTGCAGTCACTAGTGATGAGGTGGATTCAGGGTTCTCTGCAGTCACTGGTAATGAGAGGGATTCAGGGTTCTCTGCAGTCACTGGTGGTGAGAGGGATTCAGGGTTCTCTGTAGTCACTAGTAATGAGAGGGATTCAGGGTTCTCTGCAGTCACTGGTGATGAGGGGGATTCAGGGTTCTCTGCAGTCACTGGTGATGAGGTGGATTCAGGGTTCTCTGCAGTCACTGGTGATGAGGGGGATTCAGGGTTCTCTGCGGTCACTGGTGATGAGGAGGATTCAGGGTTCTCTGCGGTCACTGGTGATGAGGGGGATTCAGGGTTCTCTGCTGTCACTGGTGGTGAGAGGGATTCAGGGTTCTCTGCAGTCACTGGTGATGAGGGGGATTCAGGGTTCTCTGCAGTCACTGGTGATGAGGTGGATTCAGGGTTCTCTGCAGTCACTGGTGATGAGGGGGATTCAGGGTTCTCTGCGGTCACTGGTGATGAGGGGGATTCAGGGTTCTCTGCGGTCACTGGTGATGAGGGGGATTCAGGGTTCTCTGCGGTCACTGGTGATGAGGGGGATTCAGGGTTCTCTGCAGTCACTGGTGATGAGGGGGATTCAGGGTTCTCTGCAGTCACTGGTGATGAGAGGGATTCAGGGTTCTCTGCAGTCACTGGTGATGAGAGGGATTCGGGGTTCTCTGCAGTCACTGGTGATGAGGGGGATTCAGGGTTCTCTGCAGTCACTGATGATGAGGGGGATTCAGGGTTCTCTGCGGTCACTGGTGATGAGGGGGATTCAGGGTTCTCTGCAGTCACTGGTGATGAGGGGGATTCAGGGTTCTCTGCAGTCACTGATGATGAGGGGGATTCAGGGTTCTCTGCGGTCACTGGTGATGAGGGGGATTCAGGGTTCTCTGCGGTCACTGGTGATGAGGGAGATTCAGGGTTCTCTGCAGTCACTGGTGATGAGGGGGATTCAGGGTTCTCTGCGGTCACTGGTGATGAGGGGGATTCAGGGTTCTCTGCGGTCACTGGTGATGAGGGGGATTCAGGGTTCTCTGCAGTCACTGGTGATGAGGGGGATTCAGGGTTCTCTGCAGTCACTGGTGGTGAGAGGGATTCAGGGTTCTCTGCGGTCACTGGTGATGAGGTGGATTCAGGGTTCTCTGCAGTCACTGGTGATGAGGGGGATTCAGGGTTCTCTGCAGTCACTGGTGATGACGGGGATTCAGGGTTCTCTGCAGTCACTGGTGATGAAAGGGATTCAGGGTTCTCTGCAGTCACTGGTGATGAGAGGGATTCAGGGTTCTCTGCAGTCACTGGTGATGAGGCGGATTCAGGGTTCTCTGCGGTCACTGCTGATGAGGGGGATTCAGGGTTCTCTGCGATCACTGGTGATGAGGGGGATTCAGGGTTCTCTGCAGTCACTGGTGATGAGAGGGATTCAGGGTTCTCTGCAGTCACTAGTGATGAGGTGGATTCAGGGTTCTCTGCAGTCACTGGTAATGAGAGGGATTCAGGGTTCTCTGCAGTCACTGGTAATGAGAGGGATTCAGGGTTCTCTGCAGTCACTGGTAATGAGAGGGATTCAGGGTTCTCTGCAGTCACTGGTGATGAGGGGGATTCAGGGTTCTCTGCAGTCACTGGTGATGAGGGGGATTCAGGGTTCTCTGCGGTCACTGGTGATGAAGGGGATTCAGGGTTCTCTGCGGTCACTGGTGATGAGGGGGATTCAGGGTTGTCTGCAGTCACTGGTGATGAGGGGGATTCAGGGTTCTCTGCAGTCACTGGTGATGAGGGGGATTCAGGGTTCTCTGCGGTCACTGGTGATGAGGGGGATTCAGGGTTCTCTGCGGTCACTGGTGATGAGGGGGATTCAGGGTTCTCTGCAGTCACTGGTGATGAGGGGGATTCAGGGTTCTCTGCAGTCACTGGTGATGAGAGAGATTCAGGGTTCTCTGCAGTCACTGGTGATGAGAGGGATTCAGGGTTCTCTGCAGTCACTGGTGATGAGGGGGATTCAGGGTTCTCTGCAGTCACTGGTGATGAGGGGGATTCAGGGTTCTCTGCGGTCACTGGTGATGAGTGGGATTCATGGTTCTCTGCAGTCACTGGTGATGAGGTGGATTCAGGGTTCTCTGCGGTCACTGGTGATGAGAGGGATTCAGGGTTCTCTGCAGTCACTGGTGATGAGGGGGATTCATGGTTCTCTGCGGTCACTGGTGATGAGAGGGAATCAGGGTTCTCTGCAGTCACTGGTGATGAGAGGGATTCAGGGTTCTCTGCAGTCACTGGTGATGAGAGGGATTCAGGGTTCTCTGCAGTCACTGGTGATGAGGAGGATTCAGGGTTCTCTGCAGTCACTGGTGATGAGAGGGATTCAGGGTTCTCTGCAGTCACTGGTGATGAGGGGGATTCAGGGTTCTCTGCAGTCACTGGTGATGAGGGGGATTCAGGGTTCTCTGCAGTCACTGGTGATGAGGGGGATTTAGGGTTCTCTGCAGTCACTGGTGATGAGAGGGATTCAGGGTTCTCTGCAGTCACTGGTGTTGAGGGGGATTCAGGGTTCTCTGCAGTCACTGGTGATGAGGTGGATTCAGGGTTCTCTGCAGTCACTGGTGATGAGAGGGATTCAGGGTTCTCTGCAGTCACTGGTGATGAGGGGGATTCAGGGTTCTCTGCGGTCACTGGTGATGAGGGGGATTCAGGGTTCTCTGCAGTCACTGGTGAAGAGGGGGATTCAGGGTTCTCTGCAGTCACTGGTGATGAGAGGGATTCAGGGTTCTCTGCAGTCACTGGTGATGAGAGGGATTCAGGGTTCTCTGCGGTCACTGGTGATGAGAGGGATTCAGGGTTCTCTGCAGTCACTGGTGATGAGAGGGATTCAGGGTTCTCTGCAGTCACTGGTGATGAGGTGGATTCAGGGTTCTCTGCGGTCACTGGTGAAGAGGGGGATTCAGGGTTCTCTGCAGTCACTGGTGATGAGAGGGATTCAGGGTTCTCTGCAGTCACTGGTGATGAGGGGGATTCAGGGTTCTCTGCAGTCACTGGTGATGAGAGGGATTCAGGGTTCTCTGCAGTCACTGGTGATGAGAGGGATTCAGGGTTCTCTGCGGTCACTGGTGATGAGAGGGATTCAGGGTTCTCTGCAGTCACTGGTGATGAGAGGGATTCAGGGTTCTCTGCAGTCACTGGTGATGAGGTGGATTCAGGGTTCTCTGCAGTCACTGGTGATGAGGTGGATTCAGGGTTCTCTGCGGTCACTGGTGATGAGGGGGATTCAGGGTTCTCTGCGGTCACTGGTGATGAGGGGGATTCAGGGTTCTCTGCAGTCACTGTTGACGAGGGGAATTCAGGGTTCTCTGCAGTCACTGGTGATGAGGAGGATTCAGGGTTCTCTGCAGTCACTGGATCCTTAGTGGATCCCTTTATTGTGCTGCAGTCATAGGGATCACACTGGTGATCATCAGCCTCAAACATAGACATAACTTTTCTATGCTTCACAGACATTTGGGCTTTTCAGCATTTGCCAAAAGCAGATAAACAAATAGTAAAAGGAATATAAACCTGGGTCATATGGAGCGTTTCCCCGACCTCCCCTCCCCCATCACCATCAATATCATGGAGACGACACCGCACAGATCCATCATCTGAGAAATCATCACAGAATAGAAAGATCCCTCCAGATCACAGATCACAGCTGTATAATGATCAGCAGATGCTCCATATATAATGATCCCGGAGAAACCAAGTCAGGAGGAGGTGACAGGAATCCACCAAGTGACCACCAGAGGAAAATCTGCATAGCTCCACCCTTTTGTGGAAACAACGCCTCCTTCCTCCAGAGCTCCTCCCACCCCCACAATCAGCAGCAATCCCAGGGAGGTGGTATACATCACAGGAGGAGTTGTGGCATATACACATCACAGGAGGGGATGGGGACATATACACATCACAGGAGGGGATGGGGACATATATGTATCGCCCCACTCTCAGCAGCCGAGCTGCTCGGATCCGGTCCTTCTGTGGGTGGCTCGAGGGTCTCCGGACCCGGGGGTCTCGCAGTCACTTCAAATAAAAAGGGGAGGAATGGTGGGTGTAGGACGTATATGTACGGGCTGAGCCGTACAGAGTTTGTGACGCCACCAATGGTATGTGGTGATATTGGACTCCACCACTGCAGTTACGGGGCACCTGGTGGAGATGTGTACCGCCCCGCGGGCTCGGCTGCGACCGCCGAGCCGCTCGGATCTGTGCTCGCACTGCGAGTGGTGGCTCGAGCCTCTCACGGACCCAGGGGTCACGTCGCTCTGCAAGGGAGTTGGAGCTACACACGGGGATTTGGGGTATTTGGATTTGAGGTGATAGTTCGTGACGCCACCCACGGGTTGTGGTGATTGTGGACACCACCACTGCGGTGAAGGTACGGGGATCCCAGGAGCGGTGTAATGGCGCAGCTAGGTGTTGACCCCTCCGAGGGCAGGGGTTGTTGGTCCCGGGGTCCGGTGGACCGAGGCCCGGGTGCAGGGTGTAGTGTTGCGGTGCAGGGTGTGGTGTTGCGGTGCCGGGCGGCGCGGTGCCTGATGGCACTGGTGTACTCACTCTGACACAAGACACTGGAGTCGCTGGTAAACTAAACGGAGTGATGAACGGGGCCCGCAGCCGGCTGCAGCTTTTCCCAGGTCAGGTTGGTAATGTCCGCCTTTCTCCTGCACCTTTATATGTGAATCTTGACTCCTGTGCCTAGACACCGGTAGTCCGCTCCCCGACATGTATCTGTCGTAGGAGCCCGTTTGCCTGCAGACGCTGGCCCTTTGGATCTCTGGCCCTTGGCGGTGGCACTTATCCGGAATGGTTGGGCTGTTGCCTTCAATCAGGACTTAGGTGGGAATGAACCCCTGAGGTCCAGACCGCAATCAGTTAATTTGACTATGGTGATAGCTTCTAGCCTAGTTCGGGGTCTGAGTATCCTGTCTGGTGCTCCGGTATCCAGTTGGCTCCCCGGTTCGGTTCCGGCGGGCCACTACCCTGTCCCGGTCCCTTACGGTTCCACCGGTCGTATTCCCGGTCTCCTGCAGGCGGCCACTACTGTCTGCCTCCTTGCCAATGGTGACTGGGCTCCAACCCAGCCACCGGGGTAGTCTTTGGCAGGCCTGAGCACAGGTCTGCTTCTGGACTTGAATTTGACCCTTCCAAGGCCTGAGCTAGACGCCAACTCTCTTTCCACACAACTCCGGTTTTTCCCACCTCCAGTCCTGTGAACTCCTCGGTGGGTGGAGCCAACCACCTGGTTCCATGTTAAAAAATATACTCTTAAATATATTTTTCTTCAAATACGTAAAAGCGCATGAAAGAAAGGACTTCAAAAATGTAAAAAATAAATGTATTTTATCTATTTATAAATGGTTGCCAGGGTTCAGTTACAAAAAGGAAAAACAATATACTTTGTCAGCTTACGGAAAAAAAAAAGTTCATTTAGTCCATACTGATCAATGGGAAGTCTTTACCCATCTCTCTTTGGGTCCTGAATGGCAAAGCAGGGGGTGTCATCTCTTAGGCCGGACAGCGTATGTTCATCTTGCAGCACTGGAGTCTTCTGACAGCAGGCAATGTGGAGGAGCGAGCAATAGCCCCCTCCATCGTGTGTTATATACCAACTGCTCAGTCCATATAGGGTGTTTTAGTTGAACATAGTTCGTTCCATGTGACATAATCTTCTAGAAGCTACCAGAGGATTTATATATATCCTTCCATGTCAGTACTCAAGTATATTCAATATGGGCATCTTAATATTTATTCCTTATAACTTTATTAATAACCTATGCCCTCCAACATAAACAGAACTATGAACTTATATGTCCTACTATAAAATATTTGATAACTAGATGTATTAATTTTAGTGCTTTTAACAATCCCCCCTTGAAGCGGGTGGAGCAACCCCGAAAATTAATTAATACATCATTTAAAATAACAAATCTTCTTTCCTTATTTGGTGATAATGGATTAATATCAATAATAATGATGAATAATTAATTTGCATTATTCATGTTGTAAATTCAATAATATAATAATGTGGATTCCTGTTATGATAGGCCGTGACTGATCAATCATATAAAAATATATAACTATACTTTGCTAGACCTAAAAAGAAATGCAAAAAAACCAAATCCGGTCACCATATGATGTCCTCTGAGTTGATGTCTTCTTATCTCCGATGTAATCCAGCATAAACACAGTCTCTTAGAAATAAATCCTTTGATAAAAAATGAATGGTTACCAATTTATACAGTCCCGTTTTGCGTTTATCATCATTAGATCAAAGTCCATAAACTTTATTCTTTATTACAAAGTCCATAGCCAATGTTGATAAACCACAGTTCATGAGTGTAGAAGAATAGCAGAAGTCTTTGATGTCTGTGCAGTGTAATTTACATTAGTCACCTTTATCCTCCGTGCTGCCTGTTGTCAAATCCTGGAACAGATGTTAAGACGTTCTTGGTCAGCACGACAGGGGTTAACTTTAACACGTCATTGCTCTTCTTAGTAACTGTAGGGAGGTCTTAATGCACAGACCATGTGTCATTGTCCATCCTCGAACCATAAGATCATTGTGTTTCTAAGGTGCAAACTCGGTAAGTGTATTTTGTATGTTTCACAGTCTTATTTGAGACGTTACCTTTTGGACCTTTTTGCAGAATCCCTTTTAAACTTTAGGATAATTATAAAGTCTTTTTATCTTCTATAATCTTGATTGACTTCATTCCCTAATCTAAATACCAAATATGGCAATAACTATCACTAATAAATGTCACAGCGTATCATAACTCTAATACTATAATACCATGTCATTATTATTATCGTAGAAGTATTAATATAATTGATACTTAGAATGATAAAATACTGCATAATGGTATAGACAATAGTATTCTCATGTAATGACCTTTTTTGTCATTGGTGCATTACCCTTCCAAACCCATAGGTGGCAATGTGTTGAATGTAACCAAAATATAATATAAAATATGAAATAATATAATGTGTACCTATAACATGTATCATATTATAAATATGAAAGGCAACAATGTGGCTTTTTTTAGTTAGATCATTTGTAAAATTATAAACCAAAGTAAATAACCTTTTAGAAAAGACTGGATGATTCCATCAAAACACAATAATACCCATTATAAATTATTATTAATTAAAAATATAATATATATTATTTGTAAATTTAGAAAGGTAAACCCAAATGTACCTCGATCTTCCATCTTTATTACTCTAACTTAATTTATTTGATTTGTCTATTGTTTATTAAATAATCTACTATAAGAAAATGTGTAACTATAAGTAATATTTCATCCTTATTGTGTTAACATACTAATATAAAAATAATGTATTACCAGAAAGTAAACAATTGTATATATTGATGAAGGAAGTATCTTTTCTTCCAAAAAAAAAGTGGAACTTTTCCCTTTTAATATGATTCATATTTAATAAAGTAATATTCTTATATTAGATATTACTGAACTAAATATTAAAATGTTTTCTCAATTGAGATATTTAAAATCTGAAGAAAAAATAAAAATTGTAAAATTAAGGTTTTGATTAAAAATGTGAATATTAAATAATAATTAATATAAAAAATAGGAATAAAAAGAAAAATGAAAATCGGAATAAAAATAAAACTTGAAATAAAAATAAGGCCTTCTATGTATATAACACCTATGTCTTTAATAATACATAACCTTAATGTTACCAGTATCTTATAAGATTACCAAACCTATCATATCAGTAATTAAGTCATGTAACCTTGCAAATAATACACTTCTCTTAGTATATAAATACATTATGATATACTTCAAATATATTTTTTTTTTATTCCCAATTCTTCCTTTGTACTTGAAATATTAATTATTAAAGTATCCTGTAAACACATATATTTATCAAATATAAATGTGCGATTGAGACCAAACCTCCCCCTTTCAATATCATGAAATATGATATTATAAAAATTAATATGTTTAGATTAAATTAAATTAAAATTTGTGTTGTATATCTTCAAGACCATATTATAAATATCACTTCCATATTTGAAAAGAAAAATGATTACCAATCTATGTATCAGTAAAAGAAGTGACTTAACACAAAAAATCCTAACATCTCTATATTAAAGAAATATGTCTAAGAATAATATATATATATCCGGTATAAATTCCTTCATTTATACTTATGTACTATAACCTATTTATTCTAATAGTATATATACATATATTATAACCTCGAAGTTAAAACAAAAATTCCCTTTTTTTTTTCTGGATCCAAGTACTCAACATAGACATTAGCAGCTGCTCAAACAATCAATCATTCATAGACACATCTATGCACACAAGACTGTCATGGTTCTTTAACATATACTTCTACATAGAAACTGACAGACACATATCCCTTTTTTCCAAGTATTCTATGTGCATTTCAAAAATTATGTTACTAATTTGAAGTACTTCTCGAAAAAATACAAATTCCAATGTATTACATACTGTACATTTGACCATAGAACAAACATTTATTATTAGCTTTAGTACCAAGTCACATGCTCTGGTTACGTGCAAGGAACACCATTCCAAAACAGCAAGCAGTTTTACTACACTCCAAAGCTCAGATTACATTTCTAATAACTCTAAAGAAGATGTATGTATATTCATAAAAGAAACGTTAAAGTAATAGTTCTCTGGCAATTGGTACCTGAGAAAATAATATTATTAATCGTGCTTTCGCGATTAACCTTACCCAATAAAATATATGTTACCTGATTGAGGACAAGAACAAATGTATAAATAAAAAATTAATACTTCATCAATCTGCTTTACTGATAAATTCTGAGGGAAATAAAAGAATAAAATTATTATCATATTTATGATAAAAATGAAAACACTTAAAATCTGTTACTTTCTCTTATTATTTTATTTTAAATATTATTATTCATATACAGAGATCAAATTATTAATTATAACATTAAACTATCATTTACTAAAATGAAAATATGACCTTGATTTACTATCACTACCTTTAATATATATATATATATATATATATATATATATATACATAGATTCACTGTATATGAATAAACATATTTATCAAACAATAAAATTAATTTACCCAGAAATCCACTTTATTTAGCTGAAGACCAAACCTAAATTTTTCTTCAAAGATTCGGTTTATTAGATTCATTTTAAACTTATAGGAATCCCTGAACTTATGTAATTCAAGTTTTTCTCTTAAATGAGAAGGAACGTCTCCCAGCTGTCGCTGGCTATCAAATTCTAGCCCAGGGAGAGGATCTCCACAAGACACCTGTTTCTGTCTTTCAAAGCTTTTACTCATCATTTGTCTGGGATCCTCTATCCCAGTGACCGATCCCTTCACTGGTGACAAGGGTTTTTCCTGTGGAAAAGGATTTTTAGATGATAAAAATTGGGGTGGATTGTATGGTTTGTAACACGTATGCATCTTCCTGCGAATTTCATATATCCTGTCACAGAAATATCTGGATCTAGGAGACACTGTTGATTTTTCACAGAAACTCTCCCTTTTTCGTGTTGGTTTTTCAGAATTAATTAATTTCTGTTTTGATTGACTTTGGCGACTTCTAACAAAATCGATAAATGTCGTACATTCGAATAGGGACTTTTTAGTTAATGCCACCGCACAGGCTGCATTGTCAAGGAAATGAAATTTCTTGATGAATAAACGTATCATTCCATCCAATCTGACATTTGGAATGACCGCCCTATACAAACGTTCAAAAACGGACATAAATGAGAACGTACTCTCATTCTGTTCAATTTGTAATTCCTTCAACATCTCATAGTTTGGATCAGATTCATTCCTTGCGCAGAAGATGAGATTTTTCAGCCTTATGATATCGTTATCATTTGAACAATCAAATGTCTCATTGTCAGAAGACTTTTTTAATGCCAATTGTCTAAAGAAATGCTGAGGTATCCACATACGGAATAACTGATTCGTCTCACTATTGGTTAAATTTAACTTCTCAATGGAACTTTCAAATATCTCTGAATTTCTGCAAACATGTATTTTAGGATTATATGCGGGAATTAATTTGCATATGTCCAATAAATTTTTTCTAAGTTTAATCCCTAACTTAGCCTGTTCTATTTTTAGAAACTGATCGTCGCCATTTTCTCTCTCCACGTGTCCTTTCTGCACGTCTCCCACTCTGGCTCCTCCCCCTTCTGGCTTCTCTACGTCATTTCCTGCTTCTTTCCCAGTATGCTGAAAATCACCTTGATTAGGTAGCACATGTCTGCCGCCATTATCAAAATTCTGATTTGAATTACAGTCAAAATCTGACTTATCATTTCCAACATTACAGTCAGAATTCACAATATCACTGACTGACATTCCAGGTTCTAAGCAGTCTTTGGATTTCTCTCACTGACTTTCCTGACAATTCAGGTTGTCTATTTCCACCATTTTTACATTTTTCTACGATTAACTTGTGAAAATCATAGACTAAATGACAGACATTTCTGATTTTCTGTTTCTCTCTATTAAAAGACCTTGCACATTCTACACGTGAATTCTCAAATTCACACTCCTCATAAAAGCGTAACCAAATCTCTTCCACATTAGAAATATCTGAATAAGTGAACTGAAGTTTACTTTGCTTAACATATGAAGAGATAAAATCCATTTTCTTACCTGAAATGATCAAATGATCTGATGGATGATCCTGTAAGACTTGATTCACCTTGCTCAGCACGTCCAATACTTCTTATGGACTGACTTTATCTTTCTTGCTCAAAAATACGTCAAAAGTTAACTTCTGTGGCTTTATACAGTCTTTAAAGTTCATTAAAAAAAAACATTCATGCAACTTGACTTATACGTATTTCCTAGGTTCTGCATGATTTTTTTTTATAAATTGTTGATTCCTGATCCTTTGCAGGAGATAATTGAGATACTTATTACTTCGACCCCCCTTATGCAAAGTGAAGGAACAACAAAAATGTAAAAAAAAAATCATAAATGGGTGGCTCACCAAATGTTAAAAAATATACTCTTAAATATATTTTTCTTCAAATACGTAAAATCGCATGAAAGAAAGGACTTCAAAAATGTAAAAAATAAATGTATTTTATCTATTTAAAAATGGTTGCCAGGGTTCAGTTACAGAAAGGAAAAACAATATACTTTGTCAGCTTACGGAAAAAAAAAAAGTTCATTTAGTCCATACTGATCAATGGGAAGTCTTTACCCATCTCTCTTTGGGTCCTGAATGGCAAAGCAGGGGGTGTCATCCCTTAGGCCGGACAGCGTATGTTCATCTTGCAGCACTGGAGTCTTCTGACAGCAGGCAATGTGGAGGAGCGAGCAATAGCCCCCTCCATCGTGTGTTATATACCAACTGCTCAGTCCATATAGGGTGTTTTAGTTGAACATAGTTCGTTCCATGTGACATAATCTTCTAGAAGCTACCAGAGGATTTATATATATCCTTCCATGTCAGTACTCAAGTATATTCAATATGGGCATCTTAATATTTATTCCTTATAACTTTATTAATAACCTATGCCCTCCAACATAAACAGAACTATGAACTTATATGTCCTACTATAAAATATTTGATAACTAGATGTATTAATTTTAGTGCTTTTAACACTCCACCCCCCGGTGTGGACATCAAACCTGGAGGGTGGTGACAAGGCTTTTAGTTTGACTGATGTTACATAACTGGGAGGGGGGTGTGTAGTGTTGTTGTGTCTACCTGGGACGACCAGGATAGTCCAGGGCGTCACAGATGTTGCGCAGCAAGTTATTAACCCCTCCGTGGGCAGAGATGGTGGCCCCGGGACCCGTTGGAGTTTGGTGGTTCAGAGAGATGGGCGAACGCAGGGTGCTGATGTACTTGTGACGCCCTGGGCAAGCCAGGGGTCACAGGTCACAACACCACCACACCCCACACCCCAGGTAGGCACATCACAGCTAAACTACAAATCCTTGTTGCCTTCCTCCAGAGGCTGATGATTCACACCAGGGGGTGGGCCAGGCGGTTGGCTCCGCCCACCGAGGAGGTCACAGCTCTGGAGGCAGGAAGTAACCAGGCAGATTAGCCCAGGCAGGGCTAGAGTGAAGTTGAGTCCAGGAGGAGGAAGTGGAAGGAGTGGAGGAGTAGTCTAGACAGGGCAAAAGTAAACAGCAAAGTGAAAGTGAAAGTAGAAAAGTGGAAAAGGAGAAAAGCAAGTGAAGTGACAAGAAAAGAAAGAAAGCCTGAAGGGTCCAGCTTTGTGTAGGGCCAGATCAGCAAGGTCAGCGACGGCGGTGACTGTCTGGAGGGGGACCGTTTGGAAGTTCCTGGAAGGACCCCGTTGGCTGTGTGCCCGGTGGTCTGAAGCAGTGTTCCGAAGGACAGTCAGCACCAGGGCAGGGGCCTCTTGGACCCCGGCAAGGCTAGGAGTCGCCAAATTTGCCGAATCCGTCAGTGACGGGGACGCAGATCCCCCAACAACCAAGTCCCGACTGAAGGCAACAGCCCAACCTGAAGCAGAGAGACACCGCCACCGCCACGGCACCAGTTTCTCAGGGCCAGCGCCTGCGGGCAAAGTGTAGAGCTCCTCCGGCCCAGATTGTAGTCGGGGAGCGGGTAACCGGAGGGAATCCACCGCTACCACAAGTCAACCATAGGTGCAAGGAAGAGGGACATCACCGTCACCTACCGGGAGTGCAGGTGCAGCCGTCTGTGGGACCGTCCTACCAGCCGTTTGGTTTACCGTAAAAACTGTGTCACGTCTCAGGCTGAGTGAGTACCACAGTGCCGCAAGGCACAGCGCTGCCCCCGCGTCCCTGCGCCCACTAGGCCCCGCACCTCACAAACCTCCACCGGGCCCCGGGATCACCAACCCCTACCCACGGAGGGGCAACACAACACCTGGCTGCTCCGCATCACCATCCCCGGGAGCCCCGTATAGAGCAGCGGTGGTGAAATCACCACAACCGTGGGTGGCGTCACGGACAATAATCATCCCCACACCCAACAATCCCCTTTCACTCACGGGCGAGGAGTGCCGCTCGAGAAACCCCCGGGATCCGGCCCACCGCTCGAGCCACCACTGAGCAGCAACCGCCGGACCCGAGCAGAAGGGGTGAGCGAAGTGTGCTGACACCCTCCTCCCCGCCCGCGACAACTTGGCGTCACGAACAGGATCTTACCGCTCTGCCGTCTGGTAGAGGTGCGCCTTGTTACCGCCGGAGGTGTCCGGCAGGAAAATTTCAGAAGCCGCCATCTTTGGCGCGAAAAGTTCCCGCTCGAGCGTCTTCTCGAGCAGTAGAGGCGCGAAGGCCAAAACCCCGCCCCGAGAGAGGAGGGGCCGGAAAGAGCTAAGGGGGACGCGATGGCGGCTGGACGCATGTAACTGCAGCTATAGAAGCAGGGACGCCAGGACTCTGCAGACATACTGGGTTCCTGGAAGGCACGATTGCCAAGATGTACCACCCAACTCCCAATGAGGAAGCCCCCGCACCCGGCACGGCGACGTGGTTGAGGGACCGGACCGTCCCGCTGAGTAATCGTCTGCAGGCTCATATGCAGCTCCTCCTGGAGGAGTGGGAGACCGACATGGCGGACGTGGTGGCTGCTATGTGGAGACGCGAGGCTGAAGAGGAGTTGGAGGAGCGGGTAAGCGACCCACGCCCCTGTATTCCTGAGGGATCGGCCGTTAGAGCTGAGGGGCCCGGCCGGCTTCTGCTCACCCTGCCTCTCTCCCCGCTACCCGTGATAGTTGCTGCCGCCCCGCCATTAGGCCCGCTACCTGCCCAACCGGTAGCGATACCCTGCCCAGCCGCTCCGGCGGACCAGCCGGTTGCAGACGTCCGGGACGTCCCTGAAGTATACCAGGGGGAACCGCTAGAACTGCGGCCCCTTAACAGCATGGTGCCAGAAGTCCCAGTAGAGACTGTGCCAGACCCTGAGCCCGAGACCGTGGCCTGGATGAAGGCCCGGGTGATGCAATTTCACCAGCGTCAGCAGGATCAGATCTTCCGGATGATGGAGCAGTGGACCGACGAGGTGAAGGAGCTGCTTACAACTGCCCCGAGGTACGGAGGGGGAATGGATGTAGCAGAGCCGACTGGTGACCCACGTCCCTATGTCCTACCAGGACCGGCCGCTGCGGCTGATGGGCCCGGCCTAGTCTCAGCCTATGCATCACCCTTGCCGTTACTTATGAGGTGCCTTAGTGTCAGCTCGCCTAATCTGCTGCTCCGTGCTACCGCGGAAGGGGCTGAAGTTCTGGATGTTGGAGGCCAGGAGGCTGCGACAGCTGGCGGCAACCCGCCTGACGCAGAAGCACGAGATGACGACTCCAGCCCTAGTCCCGGGCCTGCTGCTGAGTTTGAAGAGGCAAGTGAGTGTTCCCGCTATGTGTGGGACCCCGTGGTTGTCCATACCCCGTGTGCCGGTGGAAATGGGTATCGGGTGCCCCTGTCACCGCAGGCATGTCAGTGCAAGTTTGATGTGCCGGTGGCAGAGGATGGGTCCGCCTCAGCAGAAAAGTACGAGTAGGGCAGCGGATGCCCGTTGCACCGTCCCCGTTGGGACCACCATCTGTTGTTGTTTAAAAGTTGAAAATGATAAGAAAAATGATGATTACCGAAGTTTAACCTGATTTGCTTTGTGATTGCAACCGGCTGGAGGCGGCACCGTTGTCCCCGTGGGGACTGTTTAAAGTTTATTTGCATGGGAACTATCCATGGACAAGCCCGTGAACTTGCAGGGCACCACAAACGTTAAGTGGCTTGTAAATATGTTGTTTGCCGTTAACGTTTTCCGCAATGCCGCCTCCGGAGAGGCAGGTTGGAGGGAGGGCCCTGAGCAGAGCAGGCTAGGGCCCAGCCACCAAAGGAACCGGTGGCTACCCTCTGGAGGGGAAGGACAGATCCCGCTCGGGTAACTTGTGCTGGACGGTGGGTCAAGGGGTGCTGCCTGGGCTTTAGGGGCAGCATCAGGGCCAGGTTGCTTGGGTGGGAGAGAGCGGAAACCGTAACCATAAACCGTTTGTAACGTTAAAAGAAATGTGCCTCCCGTCTTGGGAAGAGTTATGATTACAAATGTAAATATGTTAATTCCAAATGTTATCTTTTTCAGAAAAATAAAACCGGTGTAGGACGGCAGCCCGCGGACGGTCTGCATTTTGCTAAGGGGGAATGTGACGCCCTGGGCAAGCCAGGGGTCACAGGTCACAACACCACCACACCCCACACTCCAGGTAGGCACATCACAGCTAAACTACAAATCCTTGTTGCCTTCCTCCAGAGGCTGATGATCCACACCAGGGGGTGGGCCAGGCGGTTGGCTCCGCCCACCGAGGAGGTCACAGCTCTGGAGGCGGGAAGAACCAGGCAGATTAGCCCAGGCAGGGCTAGAGTGAAGTTGAGTCCAGGAGGAGGAAGTGGAAGGAGTGGAGGAGTAGTCTAGACAGGGCAAAAGTAAACAGTGACGGGGACGCAGATCCCCCAACAACCAAGTCCCGACTGAAGGCAACAGCCCAACCTGAAGCAGAGAGACACCGCCACGGCACCAGCGCCTGCGGGCAAAGTGTAGAGCTCCTCCGGCCCAGATTGTAGTCGGGGAGCGGGTAACCGGAGAGAATCCACCGCTACCACAAGTCAACCATAGGTGCAAGGAAGAGGGACATCACCGTCACCTACCGGGAGTGCAGGTGCAGCCGTCTGTGGGACCGTCCTACCAGCCGTTTGGTTTACCGTAAAAACTGTGTCACGTGTCAGGCTGAGTGAGTACCACAGTGCCGCAAGGCACAGCGCTGCCCCCGCGTCCCTGCGCCCACCAGGCCCCGCACCTCACAAACCTCCACCGGGCCCCGGGATCACCAACCCCTACCCACGGAGGGGCAACACAACACCTGGCTGCTCCGCATCACCATCCCCGGGAGCCCCGTATAGAGCAGCGGTGGTGAAATCACCACAACCGTGGGTGGCGTCACGGACAATAATCATCCCCACACCCAACAACCCCCCTTTCACTCACGGGCGAGGAGTGCCGCTCGAGAAACCCCCGGGATCCGGCCTACAGCTCGAGCCACCACTGAGCAGCAACCGCCGGACCCGAGCAGAAGGGGTGAGCGAAGTGTGCTGACACCCTCCTCCCCGCCCGCGACATACTCACTATTAGAAAAGCACACGAGTCTCTGGTAAACCAAGGTGATGGTGGTCGGTGCCCGCAGCCGGCTGCGTTCGGGTTCCCCCACCCGGCTGGTGGTCCCTGTCTTTCTCCCGCACCTGTTTAGAATGGTGGACTGCCTGTGCTTGCAACTTCAGGAGTCCGCTCCTGGCTAGTTGTCGCCTAAGGAGCCCTTTGCCCGCAGATGCTGGCCCGTGGGATCTCTGAGCCCTGGCGGTAGCCTCTTATCCCCCTCAGTGGGCTGTTGCCTTCAATCGGGACTTTGGGTGGGACAGGACCTCTAGTCCTGGCCGCAATTAGTTAATTAACTAGTTGCAGTCACTTCTGGGCCTAGCTTCAGGGTCTGAGTACCCCCCTGTGTGCTACGGTTTCCGAGTCGGTTCCCCGGGTCGGTACCGGCGGGGCACTACCATGTCCCGGTCCACCTCGGTTCTACCGAGCCATCTTCCCGCCTCCTGCAGATGGAGACCGCCATCTGCCTCCTAGCCAAAGGCACCATGGCTCCTACCCTGATACCTGTCCAACTTAGGGTATTTGCCTCACACAGCTCCAGCCCACACTCTTCTCCAACTTGAACTCTAAACACAAACTGACTTTTTCCTGCCCCGGGCTATCTAAAACTCCTAGGTGGGCGTCTTCCAACCGCCTGGTTCCGCCCCCTGGCGTGTCTATCAAGCCCTTAGGGGAGTGACTAGGGTTTTAAGGGTTGGCTGTGTGTTACCTGTGGGGGAAGGGTGTAATGCGGGGACCCATTTGTGACTACCTGGCCCGGCCAAGGCGTCACACTTCCATCCACCTCCTTGAGATTGAAGGCAGCAATGTCCCTCCTTCCCTGAGGCTCCAGGGCTTGTGCTGCTGATTGTGGAGGTGGGCGGATCCTTGGAGGAAGGAGGTGTGGTTTCCAGAAGGGGGTGGAGCTATGCAGATTCCCCTCTGGTGGTCTCTTGGTGGATTCCTGTCGCCTCCTCCTGACTTGATCTCTCCGGATCATTATATATGGAGGATCTGCTGATTATTATACAGCTGTGATCTGTGATCTGGAGGAACTTTCTATTCTGTGATGATCTCTCAGATGATGGATCTGTGCGGTGTCGTCTCCATGATATTGATGGTGATGGGGGAGGGGAGGTCGGGGAAACGCTCCATGTGACTCAGGTTTCTAGCTCTTTTACTATTTGTTTAACTGCTTTTTGGTAAATGTTGAAAAGCCCAAATGCTTGTGAGAATTAGAAAAAATATTTATTATTGTGGTTGAGGCTGAAGATCACCAGTGTGATCCCTATGACTGCAGCACAACAAAGGGATCCATATGTGAAGCCCAAATGTTTGTGAAGAATAGAAACGTTGTTTCTGAGGCTGAGGATCACCAGTGTGATCCCTATGATTACAGCACAACATAGGGATCTGCTAAGGGAATCATCTATGGTAAATGAGACATTTGCATAGCTCCGCCTCCTTATGGGAAAAGGGCAAGTGAAGATCCTCTCCGAAAGCTTCACAGGTCCTGGAAGAATCAATGGTATCAACTAACAACCGAGTGTGACCCAAGAATGGCGATCACCGGCCGGAGGCAGCAGAGACCGGAGGATTTATTGCTGCAGTGAATTATTCCTGGAAGAGATGGAAGCGTCTCACACAACGGGATCTGTAAGAAGATCCACTGCCTTCAGATCCCTCAACATCTAAGCCTCTGTGACCGGGATCTTCTCAAACAGGAGATCCCAGAGGTCACCTACGTCCTCCAAGGATCCTTATCCACAAGCCCCGTGTTACGAGTCCTGCTGCTAATAACTCGCGTTCTCCTTTGTCCCTTTCTGTTGCAGCGTACTGGTGGTCCCAGATCACAGTAGCGCTATTGCGATCTGCACATGTGCATCACGTGGAGAACGCTGATTGGTCGCGGGTGACATCACGCCACGTGGAGAATGCTGATTGGTCGCGGGTGACGTCACGCCACGTGGAGAATGCTGATTGGTCGCGGGTGACGTCACGCCACGTGGAGAATGCTGATTGGTCGCGGGTGACGTCCCGCTACGTGGAGAATGCTGATTGGTCGCGGGTGACGTCACGCCACGTGGAGAATGCTGATTGGTCGCGGGTGACGTCACGCCACGTGGAGAATGCTGATTGGTCGCGGGTGACGTCACGCCACGTGGAGAATGCTGATTGGTCGTGGGTGACGTCACGCCACGTGGAGAATGCCGATTGGTCGCGGGTGACGTCACGTCACGTGGAGAATGCTGATTGGTCGCAGGTGACGTCACGCCACGTGGAGAACGCGGATTGGTCGCAGGTGACGTCACGCCACGTGGAGAATGCTGATTGGTCGCGGGTGACGTCACACCACGTGGAGAACGCTGATTGGTCACGGGTGACGTCACACCACGTGGAGAACGCTGATTGGTCGCGGGTGATGTCACGCCACGTGGAGAACGCTGATTGGTCGCGGGTGATGTCACCGCTGATGCGATGTCACTTGTCTCTGACGCTCTGGTTGCTGATTGGCTGTGTGATCCTCCATCTTGGAGGAGGCACAGAGTCTATATAAAGCCCTGACACACGTGGCTCAGCGTCCAGTCCTCTTGGTCCATGCACAGGAGTAGACGCTCCATGCTGGTTCCTTCCTGCACCATTACTGTCACAAGTAGGTGAGCGCTATCAGTAGGATAGTTCTTGTACCTTGCAGCATGGCTGCTGTCCGTATCCTCGCACATTAGTGGAGCGGACTTAGGCAGGTGCTTGGTGCATGTGGCCGTGCTGGGACTTGTTGTTCCACCCCAGCTCTTAGGTTGGAGAGCTTGCCCTTTGTTGCTAGCGGTTATCTAGCAGACGTTACGTACTCTCCTGTGCTCTTGCACAAGTGATCTCATACTGTCTCTGTGAAGAGTAATGGAGACATTACAGTGCGCACTCTGTGAGTGCAGCCATACGCTTGTTATCTCTCATACACCCCTCTGTGAGGTAGCAGAGGTACCTGTCTCTGTGTGCGGTTACGGTTAGTGAGCACACGTTTATGTAGAGCTCTGTGCAGCTAACAGACTCTACTACGTCCCCTTTTGGTTACTTTTATAGTCTCCATTAGTTGTTTAGCATATCCCTCATTTGCGTTTATGCTAATTCGGTAGTCGCTGTGAATTAAACAGTGAACGCCGTCTTTGTTAGTGCCTCTGTGACAGTGTCAGTGCTGCTTCTGTGGCACAGGTTCCCCCTCGTCCTCTGCCGTTATGAGCAGCAGGTTCGTGCACAGTGGCCCCTGATAGCCGGTGGTTATCTACTATCAGCCCCCGTTACACCTCCCTCCTCCGCTGCACTTCTCGTGAACTGTTTGTGGTTTTCCTTCCTCAGGCTCTCTGACCTCCTCGGTGGGTGTGGCCAACTGCCTGGCTCCGCCCCCTGGTGTGTTCCTCCAGCCCTGAGCGAGGTGACTAGGGTTTAATGTGGTTGGCTGGTGTTACCTAGTGAGGGGACAGGTGTTGTGCGGGGCTCTATCAGTCACCACCTGGCTTGTCCAGGGCGTCACAGAGACGCCTCGGTCCAGTCTCTTCTTACAGAACCTGTTGTGTGACCCGTGACACGTCTCCATCTGTACCGCCCCGGGGGTCGACCAACTGCCGAGCCGCTCGGGTCCGTGCTCGTCGGTGGGTGGCTCGAGCTCCTCCCGGACCCTGGGGTCACTTCGCTCTGAAGGGGAGTTGGCGCTACGTGTAGGGATTTCGGTGGGGGAGGTTCACGGCTGAGGCCGTGGAGTTTAAAGGTGTAAGTTCGTGACGCCACCCACGGGTTGTGGTGAATGTGGGCACCACCGCTACCATTAACTAGGCTCCCGGGGACGGTGTTATGCAGCCTGGTGTTGACCCCTCCGTGGGCAGGGGGTGATGGTCCCGGGGCCCGGTGGTTGCGAGGTGTGGTTCTATCCCCCTCGGTGGGCTGTTGCCGTCTTTGGGTCTTGGGACAGGAAAGGACCTAAGGTCCAAACCTCAATCAGTGAATTCGACGTGGCCCAGTGGCTTCTGGACCTCGTTCTGGGTCTGAGTACCCCTCCTGGTGCTCCGGTTTCCAGTTGGCTCCCCGGTTCGGTTCCGGTGGGCCACTACCCTGTCCCGGTCCCTTACGGTTCCACCAGCCATCTTCCCAACTCCTGCAGCCGGCAACCACCGTCTGCCTCATTACAAGAGGTGACTGGACTCCAACCCAGACACCTGGTGTTAGACTGTGGCAGACCTGGTCTGCACTTGAACTCCACTCCACTGTCCAAACTCAACTCACTTTTCTTTTTGTTTTTCCTGCCTCCGGGCCTGTGTACTCCTCGGTGGGCGTGGCCAACCGCCAGGCTCCGCCCCCTGGTGTGAACATCAAACCCTGAGGGAGGTGACAAGGGTTTGTAGGTTGGCTGCTGTCACCTTATTAGGGGCTGGTGTTTGTGCAGGGGTCTACGTGTGACTACATGGCTAGTCCAGGGGTCACACATCCATTACCATAAGACCCCAGCGATGATGATGAGGAGACCCCGGGATGAAGCGTTACTCGCCATTCTTCTCTTATGTAGAGTCCAGCAAATCTCCGGCTCCAGGAAAATGTGTAACTATAAAAGCTCCTCACGAGATTGTTCTTCTCATTGCTAATATTATATAATGATAGATCACAGAAGATCCCACTATGAGATTTGTGATCAATGAGATCAACCTAAGGAATAACTTTTCTATTTTTCACAGACATTTGGGCTTTTCAGCACTTGCCAAAAAGCAGTTAAACAAATAGTAAAAGAGCTATAAACCTGGGTCACATGGAGCGTTTCCCCGACCTCCCCTCCCCCATCACCATCAATATCATGGAGACGACACCGCACAGATCCATCATCAGAGAAATCATCACAGAATAGAAAGATCCCTCCAGATCACAGATCACAGCTGTATAATGATCAGCAGATCCTCCATATATAATGATCCCGGAGAGACCAAGTCAGGAGGAGGTGACAGGAATCCACCAAGTGACCACCAGAGGAAAATCTGCATAGCTCCACCCCCTTGTGGAAACAACGCCTCCTTCCTCCAGAGCTCCTCCCACCCCCACAATCAGCAGCACAAGCCCTGGAGCCTCAGGAGAGGAAGATTGCTGCCTTCAATCCCAGGGAGGTGGTATACATCACAGGAGGAGTTGGGGCATATACACATCACAGGAGGGGATGGGGACATATACACATCACAGGAGGGGATGGGGACATATACACATCACAGGAGGGGATGGGGACATATATGTACCGCCCCACTCTCAGCAGCCGAGCTGCTCGGATCCGGTCCTTCTGTGGGTGGCTCGAGGGTCTCCGGACCCGGGGGTCTTGCAATCACTTCAAATGAAAAGGGGAGGGATGGTGGGTGTAGGACGTATATGTACGGGCTGAGCCGTACAGAGTTCGTGACGCCACCCACGGTATGTGGTGATATTGGACTCCACCACTGTAGTTACGGGGCACCTGGGGGAGATGTGTACCGCCCCGCGGGCTCGGCTGCGACCGCCGAGCCGCTCGGATCTGTGCTCGCACTGCGAGTGGTGGCTTGAGCCTCTCACGGACCCAGGGGTCACGTCGCTCTGCAAGGGAGTTGGAGCTACACACGGGAATTTGGGGTGTTTGGATTTGAGGTGATAATTCGTGACGCCACCCACGGGTTGTGGTGATTGTGGACACCACCGCTGCGGTGAAGGTACGGGGATCCCGGGAGCGGTGTAATGGCGCAGCTAGGTGTTGACCCCTCCGAGGGCAGGGGCTGTTGGTCCCGGGATTCGGTGGACCGAGGCCCGGGTGCAGGGTGTAGTGTTGCGGTGCCGTGCGGCGCGGTGCCTGATGGCACTGGTGTACTCACTCTGACACAAGACACTGGAGTCGCTGGTAAACTAAACGGAGTGATGAACGGGGCCCGCAGCCGGCTGCAGCTTTTCCCAGGTTAGGTTGGTAATGTCCGCCTTTCTCCTGCACCTTTATATGTGAATCTTGACTCCTGTGCCTAGACACCGGTAGTCCGTTCCCCGACGTGTATCTGTCGTAGGAGCCCGTTCGCCCGCAGATGCTGGCCCTTTGGATCTCTGGCCCTTGGCGGTGGCACTTATCCGGAATGGTTGGGCTGTTGCCTTCAATCGGGACTTAAGTGGGAATGAACCCCTGAGGTCTAGACCGCAATCAGTTAATTTGACTATGGTGGTGGCTTCTAGCCTAGTTCGGGGTCTGAGTATCCTGTCTGCTGCTCCGGTATCCAGTTGGCTCCCCGGTTCGGTTCCGGCGGGCCACTACCCTCTCCCGCTCCCTTACGGTTCCACCGGTCGTATTCCCGGTCTCCTGCAGGCGGCCACTACTGTCTGCCTCCTTGCCAATGGTGACTGGGCTCCAACCCAGCCACCGGAGTAGTCTTTGGCAGGCCTGAGCACAGGTCTGCTTCTGGACTTGAACTTGACCCTTCCAGGGCCTGAGCTAGACGCCAACTCTCTTTCCACACAACTCCTGTTTTTCCCGCCTCCAGGCCTGTGAACTCCTCGGTGGGTGGAGCCAACCGCCTGACTCCACCCCCCCGGTGTGGACATCAAACCTGGAGGGTGGTGACAAGGCTTTTAGTTTGACTGATGTTACCTAACTGGGAGGGGGGTGTGTAGTGTTGTTGTGTCTACCTGGGACGACCTGGATAGTCCAGGGCGTCACAGATGTTGCGCAGCAAGTTATTAACCCCTCCGTGGGCAGAGATGGTGGCCCCGGGACCCGTTGGAGTTTGGTGGTTCAGAGAGATGGGCGAACGCAGGGTGCTGATGTACTCACTATTAGAAAAGCACACGAGTCTCTGGTAAACCAAGGTGATGGTGGTCGGTGCCCGCAGCCGGCTGCGTTAGGGTTCCCCCACCCGGCTGGTGGTCTCTGTCTTTCTCCCGCACCTGTTTAGAATGGTGGACTGCCTGTGCTTGCAACTTCAGGAGTCTGCTCCTGGCTAGTTGTCGCCTAAGGAGCTCTTTGCCCGCAGACGCTGGCCCGTGGGATCTCTGTGCCCTGGCGGTGGCCTCTTATCCCCCTCAGTGGGCTGTTGCCTTCAATCGGGACTTTGGGTGGGACAGGACCTCTAGTCCTGGCCGCAATTAGTTAATTAACTAGTTGCAGTCACTTCTGGGCCTAGCTTCAGGGTCTGAGTACCCCCCTGTGTGCTACGGTTTCCGAGTCGGTTCCCCGGGTCGGTACCGGCGGGACACTACCATGTCCCGGTCCACCTCGGTTCTACCGAGCCATCTTCCCGCTTCCTGCAGATGGAGACCACCATCTGCCTCCTAGCCGAAGGCACCAGGGCTCCTACCCTGGCACCTGTCCAACTTAGGGTATTTGCCTCACACAGCTCCAGCCCACACTCTTCTCCAACTTGAACTTTAAACACAAACTGACTTTTCCCCGCCTAGGGTTGTCTAAAACTCCTAGGTGGGCGTCTTCCAACCGCCTGGTTCCACCCCCTGGCGTGTCTATCAAGCCCTTAGGGGAGTGACTAGGGTTTTAAGGGTTGGCTGTGTGTTACCTGTGGGGGAAGGGTGTAATGCGGGGCCCCATTTGTGACAACCTGGCCCGGCCAAGGCGTCACACTTCCATCCACCTCCTTGAGATTGAAGGCAGCAATGTCCCTTCCCTGAGGCTCCAGGGCTTGTGCTGCTGATTGTGGAGGTGGGCGGATTCTTGGAGGAAGGAGGTGTGGTTTCCAGAAGGGGGTGGAGCTATGCAGATTCCCCTCTGGTGGTCTCTTGGTGGATTCCTGTCGCCTCCTCCTGACTTGGTCTCTCCGGGATCGTTATATATGGAGGATCTGCTGATTATTATACAGCTGTGATCTGTGATCTGGAGGGATCTTTCTATTCTGTGATGATTTCTGAGATGATGGATCTGTGCGGTGTCGTCTCCATGATATTGATGGTGATGGGGGAGGGGAGGTCGGGGAAACGCTCCATGTGACCCAGGTTTATAGCTCTTTTATTATTTGTTTAATTGCTTTTTGGTAAACGCTGAAAAGCCCAAATGTCTGGGAAAAATAGAAAAGTTCTTTTAGTGTCTGAGGCTGAAGATCACCAGTGTGATCCCTATGACTGCAGCACAACAAAGGGATCCACTAAGGGAATCCATAAAACAAACTATGATATTATCATAGCTCCGCCTCATTATGGGAAAGGGCGAGTGAAGACCCTCTCCAAAAGCTTCACAGGTCCTGGAAGAATCAATGGTATCAACTAACAACCGAGTGTGACCCAAGAATGGCGATCACCGGCCGGAGGCAGCAGAAACCGGAGGATTTATTGCTGCAGTGAATTATTCCTGGAAGAGATGGAAGCGTCTCACACAACGGGATCTGTAAGAAGATCCACTGCCTTCAGATTCCTCAGCATCTAAGCCTCTGTGACCGGGATCTTCTCAAACAGGAGATCCCAGAGGTCACCTACTTCCTCTAAGGATCCTTATCTACAAGCCCCGGAGCCTCAGGGGAGGAAAATTGTCTCCTTTATTCTCAAGGAGGTGGATGGAAGCGTCTCACAATGAAGAGGATCCTCCTGCACCAAGGATCCATCTCGGCCTCCATAACTAGGTGTGAGAAGATCCCGGTCACAGAGGATCAGATACTGAGGAGATCTGGAGACGCCTCGGTGCAGTCGGATCTTCTTACAGAACCTGTTGTGTGACTTGTGAGACGTCTCCAGCCATTACCATAAGACCCCAGCGATGATGATGAGGAGACCCCGGGATGAAGCGTTACTCGCCATTCTTCTCTTATGTAGAGTTCAGCAAATCTCCGGCTTCAGGAAAATGTGTAACTATAAAAGCTCCTCGCGAGATTGTTACTTCTCATCACAGAGATTATATAACGATAGATCACAGAAGATCCCACTATGAGATTCGTGATCAATTAGATCAACCTAAGGAATAACTTTTCTATTCTTCACAGACATTTGGGCTTTTCAGCATTTACCAAAAAGCAGTTAAACAAATAATAAAAGAGCTATAAACCTGGGTCACATGGAGCGTTTCCCCGACCTCCCCTCCCCCATCACCATCAATATCATGGAGACGACACCGCACAGATCCATCATCTGAGAAATCATCACAGAATGGAAAGATCCCTCCAGATCACAGATCACAGCTGTGTAATAATCAGCAGATCCTCCATATATAATGATCCCGAAGAGATCAAGTCAGGAGGAGGCGACAGGAATCCACCAAGTGACCACCAGAGGGGAATCTACATAGCTCCACCCCTTCTGGAAACCACGCCTCCTTCCTCCAAAGCTCCTCCCACCTCCACATTGAGCAGCACAAGCCCTGGAACCTCAGGGGAGGAAGATTGCTGCCTTCAATCCCAAGGAGGTGGTATACATCACAGGAGGAGTTGGGGCATATATATATGACAGGAGGGGCTGGGGGCATATATACATCACAGAAGGGACTGGGGGCATATATACATCCCAAGAGGGACTAGGGACATATACACATCACAGGAGTGGGACTTGGAAATCACTGGGGGGCACAGACAGTACTGCCAGACATGCACAGAACTGGCAGCAGCACGGACAACACTAGAGGGGCACGCACAGCACTGGGGGACATGGACAGGACTAAGGGGGCACAGACATCACCAAGGGGCACAGACAGCAATGGGGGCTGGTACACAGCACTGGGAGGAGAGCGCATAGCACTAGTGGGAATTAACAGTACTAGAGGGGGTACACAGCACTGGGTGGAGGGCTCACAGCAGGAGGCTCACATCACCGCGGGAGGCAGGAGGCTACAGGCAGGAGACACATCACCGCAGGAGGCTCACAACAACGCAGGAGGCAAGCGCCACAGCACTGTGGGAGGCAGGAGGCTCACTTCACTGCGGGAGGCAGGAGGCTCACTTCACTGCGGGAGGTAGGAGGCTCACTTCACCGCGGGAGGCAGGAGGCTCACAGCAGTGGGAGGCATCTACAAAGGGGAGACCGGAAAACCTGATGCTTCCTCTTCTTCTGTGGGACAGGAGCGCAGCGCATCTCACGCTTACCCCAACCACAAAGTACGGCCTCACCAGGCTGGCACAGGTCACCAGGCTGAGGACCTAATGCTATGTGCCTCACACATGGTGATTTAAAGCGCCAGCCGCCGACTAGACCGCAGCTGCCGCCCGAATACTGCGGTCCCAATAATGTGCTCAGGGGACGCATAAAAAATCATCGGGGGCCGCATACGGCCCACAGGCCAGAGGTTCCCACCCCTGCACTAACTGAATCACAAAAGAAAATGGGGAATTTGCATAGCTCCGCCTCCTTATGGGAAAAGGGCGAGTGAAGACCCTCTCCGAAAGCTTCACAGGTCCTGGAAGAATCAATGGTATCATCTAACAACCAAGTGTGACCCAAGAATGGCGATCACCGGCCGGAGGCAGCAGAAACCGGAGGATTTATTGCTGCAGTGAATTATTCCTGGAAGAGATGGAAGCATCTCACACAACGGGATCTGTAAGAAGATCCACTGCCTTCAGATCCCTTAGGATCTAAGCCTCTGTGACCGGGATCTTCTCAAACAGGAGATCCCAGAGGTCACCTACTTCCTCTAAGGATCCTTATCCACAAGCCCCGGAGCCTCAGGAGAGGAAAATTGTCTCCTTTATTGTCAAGGAGGTGGATGGAAGCGTCTCACGATGGAGAAGATCCTCCTGCACCAAGGATCCATCTCGGCCTCCATAACTAGGTGTGAGAAGATCCCGGTCACAGAGGCTCAGATACTGAGGAGATCTGGAGACGCCTCGGTGCAGTCGGATCTTCTTACAGAACCTGTTGTGTGACTCGTGAGACGTCTCCAGCCATTACCATAAGACCCCAGCGATGATGATGAGGAGACCCCGGGATGAAGCGTTACTCGCCATTCTTCTCTTATGTAGAGTCCAGCAAACCTCCGGCTCCAGGGAAATGTGTAACTATAAAAGCTCCTCACGAGATTGTTACTTCTCATCACAGAGATTATATAACGATAGATCACAGAAGATCCCACTATGAGATTCGTGATCAATGAGATCAACCTAAGGAAGAACTTTTCTATTCTTCACAGACATTTGGGCTTTTCAGCATTTACCAAAAAGCAGATAAACAAATAATAAAAGAGCTATAAACCTGGGTCACATGGAGCGTTTCCCCGACCTCCCCTCCCCCATCACCATCAATATCATGGAGACGACACCGCACAGATCCATCATCTGAGAAATCATCACAGAATAGAAAGATCCCTCCAGATCACAGCTGTATAATAATCAGCAGATCTTCCATATATAATGATCCCGGAGAGATCAAGTCAGGAGGAGGCGACAGGAATCCACCAAGTGACCACCAGAGGAAATCTGCATAGCTCCACCCCCTTGTGGAAACCACGGCTCCTTCCTCCACGGATCCGCCCACCTCCACAACCAGCAGCACAAGCCCTGGAGCCTCAGGGGAGAGAGATTGTTAGGCTGGTTTCACATCTGCGTTGTTTCAACGCAAACGGACTCCGTCACTAATGTTTACAGTTCATTTATTTACAGTGGAAGAGCGACAGCATGACTCATGCACTACCCGCATGTGTCCACATGGTGTCGCGCTTACACTGTAAATAAATGAGCTGTAATACAGTAGTGACGGAGTCCGTTTGCGTGAAAATAGCGCAAGTGTGAGTGGGACCTTACAAGTCACAAATAGGGCCCCGCATTACACCCTTCCCTCACAGGTAACACACAGCCAACCTAGAAACCCTAGTCACCCCCTAAGGGCTTGATAGACACACCAGGGGGCGGAGCCAGGCGGTTGGAAGACGCTCACCGAGGAGTTTTGCACAGCCCGGGGCGGGGAAAAGTCAGTTCAGTTCAGTTGGAGTGGAGGTCAGGCCTGTGTCTGGGCCTGAGGACAAACTGACAGGTGCCAGGGTAGGGGCCCTGGTGCCTGTGGCTAGGAGAAAGACGGCGGTCTCCGTCTGCAGGAGCCGGGAAGGGCCCACTCACACTTGCGCTATTTTGATGCAAACGGAATCCGTCAGTAATGTAGTACTGTTCATTTATTTACAGTGGAAGCGCGACATCGTGTGGACACAAGCGGTACTGCATGACACACACACGCGCCATAGTAACGCGCTTCCACTGTAAATAAATGAACTGTACTACATTAGTGACGGATTCCGTTTGCATCAAAATAGCGCAAGTGTGAAACTAGCCGAAGACGGCTCGGTGGAACCGTTGTGGACCGGGACAGGGTTGTAGCCCGCCGATACTGACCCAGGGAACCAACTCGGGAACCGGAGCACACAGGGGGGTACTCAGACCCTGAAGCTAGGTCCAGAAGCGACTGGAACTGGTTAATTAACTGATTGCGGCCAGGACTAGAGATTCTGTCCCACCCAAAGTCCTGATTGAAGGCAACAGCCCACCGAGGGGGATAACAGGCCACCGCTACGGCTCAGAGATCCCACGGGCAAGCGTCCAGGGCTTGTGCTTCTGATTATGGAGGTGGGAGGAGCCTTGAGTGAAGGAGGCGTGGTTTCCACAAGGGGGTGGAGCTATGCAGATTCCCCTCTGGTGGTCACTTGGTGGATTCCTGTCGCCTCCTCCTGACTTGATCTCTCCGGGATCATTATATATGGAGGATCTGCTGATTATTATACAGCTGTGATCTGGAGGGATCTTTCTATTCTGTGATGATTTCTCAGATGATGGATCTGTGCGGTGTCGTCTCCATGATATTGATGGTGATGGGGGAGGGGAGGTCGGGGAAACGCTCCATGTGACCCAGGTTCATAGCTCTTTTACTATTTGTTTAATTGCTTTTTGGCATATGCTGAAAAGCTCAAATGTCTGTGAAGAATAGAAAAAATATTTATTATTGTGGTTGAGACTGATGATCACCAGTGTGATCCAAGTGACTGTGGCACAACAAAGGGATCCGTTTGTGAAGCAGAAATGGGGAATTTGCATAGCTCCGCCTCCTTATGGGAAAAGGGCGAGTGAAGATTCTCTCCGAAAGCTTCACAGGTCCTGGAAGAATCAATGGTATCAACTAACAACCGAGTGTGACCCAAGAATGGCGATCACCGGCCGGAGGCAGCAGAGACCGGAGGATTTATTACTGCAGTGAATTATTCCTGGAAGAGATGGAAGCGTCTCACACAACGGGATCTGTAAGAAGATCCACTGCCTTCAGATCCCTTAGGATCTAAGCCTCTGTGACCGGGATCTTCTCAAACAGGAGATCCCAGAGGTCACCTACTTCCTCCAAGGATCCTTATCTACAAGCCCCGTGTTACGAGTCCTGCTGCTAATAACTCGCATTCTCCTTTGTCCCTTTCTGTTGCAGCGTCCTGGTGGTCCCAAATCACAGTAGCGCTATTGCGATCTGCGCATGTGCATCACGTGGAGAATGCTGATTGGTCGCGGGTGACGTGACGCCACGTGGAGAATGCTGATTGGTCGCAGGTGACGTCACACCACGTGGAGAACGCTGATTGGTCGCGGGTGACGTCACCGCTGATGCGATGTCACTTGTCTCTGACGCTCTGGTTGCTGATTGGCTGTGTGATCCTCCATCTTGGGGGAGGCACAGAGTCTATATAAAGCCCTGACACACGTTGCTCAGCGTCCAGTCCTCTTGGGCCATGCACAGGAGTAGACGCTCCATGCTGGTTCCTTCCTGCACCATTACAGTCACAAGTAGGTGAGTGCTATCAGTAGGATAGTTCTTGTACCTTGCAGCATGGCTGCTGTCCGTATCCTCGCACATTAGTGGAGTGGACTTAGGCAGGTGCTTGCTGCATGTGGCCATGCTGGGACTTGTTGTTCCACCCCAGCTCTTAGGTTGGAGAGCTTTCCCTTTGTTGCTAGCGGTTATCTAGCAGACGTTACGTACTCTCCTGTGCTCTTGCACAAGTGATCTCATACTGTCTGTGAAGAGTAATGGAGACATTACAGTGCGCACTGTGTGAGTGCAGCCATACGCTTGTTATCTCTCATACACCCCTCTGTGAGGTAACAGAGGTACCTGTCTCTGTGTGCGGTTACGGTTAGTGAGCACACGTTTATGTAGAGCTCTGTGCAGATAATAGACTCTACTACGTCCCCTTTTGGTTACTTTTGTAGTCTCCATTAGTTGTTTAGCATATCCCTCATTTGCGTTTATGCTAATTCGGTAGTCGCTGTGAATTAATCAGTGTACGCCGTCTTTGTTAGTGCCTCTGTGACAGTGTCAGTGCTGCTTCTGTGGCACAGGTTCCCCTTCGTCCTCTGCCATTATGAGCAGCAGGTTCGTGCACAGTGGCCCCCGATAGCCTGTGGTTATCTACTATCAGCCCCCGTTACACCTCCCTCCTCCGCTGCACTTCTCGTGAACTGTTTGTGGTTTTCCTTCCTCAGGTTCTCTGACCTCCTCGGTGGGCGTGGCCAACCACCTGGCTCCGCCCCCTGGTGTGTTCCTCCAGCCCTGAGCGAGGTGACTAGGGTTTAATGTGGTTGGCTGGTGTTACCTAGTGAGGGGACAGGTGTTGTGCGGGGCTCTATCAGTCACCACCTGGCTTGTCCAGGGCGTCACAGAGACACCTCGGTCCAGTCTCTTCTTACAGAACCTGTTGCGTGACACGTCTCCATCTGTACCGCGCCGGGACTCTCCTGGCTGCCGAGCCGCTCGGGTCCGTGCTCGTCGGTGGGTGGCTCGAGCTCCTCCCGGACCCTGGGGTCACTTCGCTCTGAAGGGGAGTTGGCGCTACGTGTAGGGATTTCGGTGGGGAAGGTTCACGGCCGAGGCCGTGGAGTTTATAGGTGTAAGTTCGTGACGCCACCCACGGGTTGTGGTGAATGTGGGCACCACCGCTGCCATTAACTAGACTCCCGGGGACGGTGTTATGCAGCCTGGTGTTGACCCCTCCGTGGGCAGGGGGTGATGGTCCCGGGGCCCGGTGGTTGCGAGGTGCGGTTCTATCCCCCTCCCCCTCGGTGGGCTGTTGCCGTCTTTGGGTCTTGGGACGGGAAAAGACCTAAGGTCCAAACCTCAATCAGTGAATTCGACGTGGCCCAGTGGCTTCTGGACCTCGTTCTGGGTCTGAGTACCCCTCCTGGTGCTCCGGTTTCCAGTTGGCTCCCCGGTTCGGTTCCGGTGGGCCACTACCCTGTCCCGGTCCCTTACAGTTCCACCAGCCGTCTTCCCAACTCCTGCAGCCGGCAACCACCGTCTGCCTCATTACAAGAGGTAACTGGACTCCAACCCAGACACCTGGTGTTAGACTGTGGCAGATCTGGTCTGCACTTGAGCTCCACTCCACTGTCCAAACTCAACTCGCTTCTCTTTTTGTTTTTCCTGCCTCCGGGCCTGTAAACTCCTCGGTGGGCGTGGCCAACCGCCAGGCTCCGCCCCCTGGTGTGAACATCAAACCCTGAGGGAGGTGACAAGGGTTTGTAGGTTGGCTGCTGTCACCTTATTAGGGGCTGGTGTTTGTGCAGGGGTCTACCTGTGACTACATGGCTAGTCCAGGGGTCACACATCCATTACCATAAGACCCCAGCGATGATGATGAGGAGACCCCGGGATGAAGCGTTACTCGCCATTCTTCTCTTATGTAGAGTCCAGCAAATCTCCGGCTCCAGGAAAATGTGTGAATATAAAAGCTCCTCACGAGATTGTTACTTCTCATTACTAATATTATATAACGATAGATCACAGAAGATCCCACTATGAGATTTGTGATCAATGAGATCAACCTAAGAAATAACTTATCTATTTTTCACAGACATTTGGGCTTTTCAGCATTTGCCAAAAAGCAGTTAAACAAACAGCAAAAGAGCTATAAACCTGGGTCACATGGAGCGTTTCCCCGACCTCCCCTCCCCCATCACCATCAATATCATGGAGACGACACCGCACAGATCCATCATCTGAGAAATCATCAAAGAATAGAAAGATCCCTCCAGATCACAGCTGTATAATGATCAGCAGATCCTCCATATATAATGATCCCGGAGAGACCAAGTCAGGAGGAGGTGACAGGAATCCACCAAGAGACCACCAGAGGAAAATCTGCATAGCTCCATCCCCTTGTGGAAACAACGCCTCCTTCCTCCAGAGCTCATCCCACCCCCACAATCAGCAGCACAAGCCCTGGAGCCTCAGGGGAGGAAGATTGCTGCCTTCAATCCCAGGGAGGTGGTATACATCACAGGAGGAGTTGGGGCATTGTTAAAAAATATACTCTTAAATATATTTTTCTTCAAATACGTAAAAGCGCATGAAAGAAAGAAACTTCAAAAATGTAAAAAAATAAATGTATTTTATCTATTTAAAAATGGTTGCCAGGGTTCAGTTACAGAAAGGAAAAATAATATACTTTGTTAGCTTAGGTAAAAAGAGTTCATTTAGTCCATACTGATCAATGGGAAATCTTTACCCATCTCTCTTTGGGTCCTGAATGGCAAGGCAGGGGGTGGCATCTCTTAGGCCGGACAGCGCGTCACATCTTGCAGCACTGGAGTCGTCTGACCGCAGGCAATGTGGAGGAGCGAGCGAGTAGCCCCCTCCATCGTGTATTATATACCAGCTGTTCAGTCCATATAGGGTGTCTAGTTGAATATAGTTCATATGACATAATCTTCTAGAAGCTTCGGGAAGGATTTATATATATCCTTCCATGTCAGTACTCAAGTATACTCAATATAGATATTTTAATACTTCTCCTTATAAAAACTTAATTAATAAACTATGCCCTCCAACATAAACAGAACTGTGAACGTATATGTCTTACTATGAAATATTTGATAACTAGATGTATTAATTTTAATGTTTTTACAAACCCCCCTTGAAGCGGGTGGAGTAACCCCGATAATTAATTAATACATTATTAAAATAACAAATCTTCTTTCCTTATTTGGTGATGATATATTAATATCAATAATAATGATGAATAATAATTAATTTGCATTATTCATGTTGTAAGTTCAATAATATAATAATGTGGATAATGTTATGATAGGCCATGACTGATCAATCATATAAAAATATATAACTATACTTCGCTAGACCTAAAAAGAAATGCAAAAAACAAATCCGGTCACCATATGATGTCCTCTGAGTTGATGTCTTCTTATCTCCGATGTAATCCGGCATAAACACAGTCTCTTAGAAATAAATCCTTTGATAAAATGAATGGTTACCAATTTACAGTCCCATATTGCGTTTATCATTGTTAGATCAGAGTCCATAAACTTTATTTTTTATTACAAAGTCCATAGCCAATGTTGATAAACCACAGTTCATGAGTGTAGAAGAATAGCAAAAGTCTTTGATGTCTGTGCAGTGTAATTTACATTAGTCACCTTTATCCTCCGTGCTGCCTGTTGTCAAATCTTGGAACAGATGTTAAGACGTTCTTGGTCAGCACGACAGGGGTTAACTTTAACACGTCATTGCTCTTCTTAGTAACTTTAGGGAGGTCTTAATGCACAGACCATGTGTCATTGTCCATCCTTGAACCATAGGACCATTGTGTTTCTGAAGTGCAAACGCGGTAAGTGTATTTTGTATGTTTCACAGTCTTATTTGAGACGTTACCTTTTGGACCTTTTTGCAGAATCCCTTTTAACTTTAGGATAATTATAAAGTCTTTTTATCTTCTATAATCTTGATTGAAGACTTCATTCCCTAATCTAGATACCAAATATGGCAATAACTATCACTAATAAATGTCACAGCATATCATAACTCTAATACTATAATACCATGTCATTATTATTATCGTAGAAGTATTAATATAATTGATACTCAGAATGATAAAATACTGCATAATGGTATAGACAATAGTATTTTCTTGTAATGACCTTTTTTGTCATTGGTGTATTACCCTTACAAACCCATAGGTGGCAATGTGTTGAATGTAACCAAAATATAATATAAAATATGAAACAATATAATGTGTACCTATAACATGTATCATATTATAAATATGAAAGGCAACAATGTGGCTTTTTAGTTAGATCATTTGTAAAATTATAAACCAAAGCAAATAACCTTTTGGAAAAGACTGGATGATTTCATCAAAACACAATAATACCCATTATAAATTATTATTGATTAAAAATATAATATATATTATTTGTAAATATAGGAAGGTAAACCTAGATGTACCTTGATCTTCCATCTTTATTACTCTAATTTAATTTATTTGATTTGTCTATTATTTATTAAATAACCTACTATAAGAAAATGTGTAACTATAAGTAATATTTCATCCTTATTGTGTTAACATACTAATATAAAAATAATGTATTACCAGAAAGTAAACAATTGTATATATTGATGAAGGAAGTATCTTTTCTTCCAAAAAAGTGGAACTTTTCCCTTTTAATATGATTCATATTTAATAAAGTAATATTCTTATATTAGATATTACTGAACTAAATATTGAAGTGTTTTCTCAATTGAGATATTTAAAATCTGAAGAAAAAATAAAAATTATAGAATTAAGATTTTGATTAAAAATGTGAATATTAAATAATAATTAATATAAAAAATAGGAATCAAAGGAAAAATGAAAATCGGAATAAAAATAAAAATTGAAATAAAAATAAGGCCTTCTATGTATATAACACCTATGTCTTAAATAATACATAACCTTAATGTTACCAGTATCTTATAGGATTACCATACCTATTATATCTGTAATTAAGTCATGTAACCTTGCAAATAATACACTTCTCTTAGTATATAAATGCATTATCATATACATCAAATATATATATATATTTTTTTTTCCCAATTCTTCCTTTGTACTTGAAATATTAATTATTAAAGTATCCTGTAAACACATATATTTATCAAATATAAAATGTGTGATTGAGACCAAACCTCCCCCTTTCAATATCATGAAATATGATATTATAAAAATTAATATGTTTAGATTAAATTAAATTAAAATTTGTGTTGTATATCTTCAACACCATATTATAAATCTCACTTCCATATTTGAAAAGAAAAATGATTACCAATCTATGTATCAGTAAAAGAAGTGACTTAACACAAAAGATCCTAACATCTCTATATTAAAGAAATATGTCTAAAAATAATATATATATATCCGGTATAAATTCCTTCATTTATACTTATGTACTATAACCTATTTATTCTAATAGTATACATACATATATATTATAACCTCGAAGTTAAAACAAAAATTCCCTTTTTTTTTTTTTTCTGGATCCAAGTACTTTGACTTTAGCAGCTGCTCAAACAATCAATCATTCATAGACACATCTATGCACACAAGACTGCCATGGTTCTTTAACATATACTCCTACATAGAAACTGACAAATACATATCCCTTTTTTCCAAGTATTCTATGCGCATTTCAAAAATTATGTTACTAATTTGAAGTACTTCTTGAAAAATACAAATTCCAATGTATTACATACTGTACATTTGACCATGGAACCGACAGACATTTATTATTAGCTTTAGTAATTCAAAAGTCACATGCTCTGGTACGTGCAAAGAACACCATTCCAAAACAGCAAGCAGTTTTACTACACTCCAAAGCTCAGATTACATTTCTAATAACTCTAAAGAAGATGCATGTATATTCATAAAAGAAACGTTAAAGTAATAGTTGTCTAGCAATTGGTACCTGAGAAAATAATAATTATTATTATTAATCGTACTTTTGCGATTATCCTTACCCAATAAAATATATGTTACCTGATTGAGGATCAGAACAAATGTATAAATAAAAAGTTAATACTTCATCAATCTGCTTTACTGATAAATTCTGAGGGAAATAAAAGAATAAAATTATTATCATATTCATGATAAAAATGAAACACTTAAAATCTGTTACTTTCTCTTATTATTTTATTTTAAATATTATTATTCATATACAGAGATCAAATTATTAATTTATAACATTAAACTATCATTTACTAAATGAAAATATGACCTTAATTTACTGTCACTACCTTTAATATATATATATATATATATATATATATATAGATAGATTCACTGTATATGAATAAACATATTTATCAAACAATAAATTAATTTACCCAGAAATCCACTTTATTTAACTGAAGACGATACCTAATTTTTTCTTCAAAGATTCGCTTTATTAAATTCACTTTAAACTTATAGGAATCTCGGAACTTATGTAATTCAAGGTTTTCTGTTAAATGAGAGAGAATGTCTCTCTCTGAAAGACCACCCAGCTGTCGCGGACTATCAAATCCTAACCCAGGGAAAGAATCTGCACAAGACACCTGTTTCTGTCTTTCAAAACTTTTACTCATCATTTGTCTGGAATCCTCAATCCCAGTGACCGATCCCTTCACTGGTGACAAGGGTTTTTCCTGTGGAAAAAGACTTTTAGATGACAAAAATTGGGGTGGATTGTATGGTTTGTAACACGTATGCATCTTCCTCCGAATTTCATACACCCTGTCACAGAAATATCTGGATCTGGGAGACACTGATGGTTTTTCACAAAAACTCTCCTTTTTTTGTATTGGTTTTTCAGAATTAATTAATTTCTGTTTTGATTGACTTTGGCGACTTCTAACAAAATCGATAAATGTCGTACATTCGAATAGGGACTTTTTATTTAATGCCACCGCACAGGCTGCATTGTCAAGGAAATGAAATTTCTTGATGAATAAACGTATCATTCCATCCAATCTGACATTTGGAATGACCGCCCTATACAAACGTTCAAAAACGGACATAAATGAGAACGTACTCTCATTCTGTTCAATTTGTAATTCCTTTAACATCTCATAATTTGGATCAGATTCATTCCTTGCACAGAAGATGAGATTTTTCAGCCTTATGATATCGTTATCATTTGAACAATCAAATGTCTCATTGTCAGAAGACTTTTTTAATGCCAATTGTCTAAAAAAATGCTGAGGTAACCACATACGGAATAACTGATTCGTCTCACTATTGGTTAAATTTAACTTCTCAACGGAACTTTCAAATATCTCTGAATTTCTGCAAACATGTATTTTAGGATTATATGCGGGAATTAATTTGCATATGTCCAATAGACTCTTCCTAAGTTTAATTCCTAAATTTGTCTGTTCTATTTTTAGAAACTGATCGTCGCCATTTTCTCTCTCCACGTGTCCTTTCTGCACGTGTCCTTTCTGCACGTGTCCCACTCTGGCTCCTCCCCCTTCTGGCTTCTCTACGTCATTTCCTGCTTCATTCCCAGTGTCCTGAAAATGACCTTGATTACGTAGCACATGTCTGCCGCCATTATCAAGATTCTGATTTGCAAAATTACAGCCAACATTACAGTCAGAATTCACAATATCACTGACTGACATTCCAAGTTCTAAGCAGTCTTTGGATTTCTCTGTCACTGACTCTCCTGACAATTCAGGTTGTCTATTTCCACCATTTTTACATTTCTCTACGATTAACTTGTGAAAATCATAGACTAAATGACAGACATTTCTGATTTTCTGTTTCTCTCTATTAAAAGACCTTGCACATTCTATACGTGAATTCTCAAGTTCACACTCCTCATAAAAGCGTAACCAAATCTCCTCCACATTAGAAATATCTGAATAAGTAAACTGAAGTTTACTTTGCTTAACATATGAAGAGATAAAATCCATTTTCTTACCTGAAATGATCAGATGACCTGATGGATGATCCTCTAAGACTTGATTCACATTGCTCAGCACGTCCAATACTTCTTCTGGACTGACTTTATCTTTCTTGCTCAAAAAATACGTATCTTCTGTAGCTTTGTAAAGACTTTAAAGTTCATTAAAAAAAACATTCATGCAACTTGACTTATACGTATTTCCTAGGTTCTGCGTGATTTTTTATAAATTGTCGATTCCTGATCCTTTGCAGGAGATACCTCGACCCCCCTTATGCAAAGTGAAGGAACAACAAAAATGTAAAAAAAAATTACGAATGGGTGGCTCACCAAATGTTAAAAAATATACTCTTAAATATATTTTTCTTCAAATACGTAAAAGCGCATGAAAGAAAGAAACTTCAAAAATGTAAAAAAATAAATGTATTTTATCTATTTAAAAATGGTTGCCAGGGTTCAGTTACAGAAAGGAAAAATAATATACTTTGTTAGCTTAGGTAAAAAGAGTTAATTTAGTCCATACTGATCAATGGGAAATCTTTACCCATCTCTCTTTGGGTCCTGAATGGCAAAGCAGGGGGTGTCATCTCTTAGGCCGGACAGCGTATCTCATCTTGCAGCACTGGAGTCGTCTGACCGCAGGCAATGTGGAGGAGCGAGCAGTGGCCCCCTCCATCGTGTATTATATACCAGCTGTTCAGTCCATATAGGGTGTTCTAGTTGAATATAGTTCATATGACATAATCTTCTAGAAGCTTCGGGAAGGATTTATATATATCCTTCCATGTCAGTACTCAAGTATACTCAATATAGATATTTTAATACTTCTCCTTATAAAAACTTAATTAATAAACTATGCCCTCCAACATAAACAGAACTGTGAACGTATATGTCTTACTATGAAATATTTGATAACTAGATGTATTAATTTTAATGTTTTTACAGGCATATACACATCACAGGAGGGGATGGGGACATATATGTACCGCCCCACTCTCAGCAGCCGAGCTGCTCGGATCCGGTCCTTCTGTGGGTGGCTCGAGGGTCTCCGGACCCGGGGGTCTCGCAGTCACTTCAAATGAAAAGGGGAGGCATGGTGGGTGTAGGACGTATATGTACGGGCTGAGCTGTACAGAGTTCGTGACGCCACCCACGGTATGTGGTGATATTGGACTCCACCATTGCAGTTACGGGGCACCTGGGGGAGATGTGTACCGCCCCGCGGGCTCGGCTGCGACCGCCGAGCCGCTCGGATCTGTGCTCGCACTGCGAGTGGTGGCTCGAGCCTCTCACGGACCCAGGGGTCACGTCGCTCTGCAAGGGAGTTGGAGCTACACACGGGGATTTGGGGTGTTTGGATTTGAGGTGATAGTTCGTGACGCCACCCACGGGTTGTGGTGATTGTGGACACCACCGCTGCGGTGAAGGTACGGGGATCCCGGGAGCGGTGTAATGGCGCAGCTAGGTGTTGACCCCTCCGAGGGCAGGGGCTGTTGGTCCCGGGGTCCGGTGGACCGAGGCCCGGGTGCAGGGTGTAGTGTTGCGGTGCAGGGTGTAGTGTTGCGGTGCCGGGCGGCGCGGTGCCTGATGGCACTGGTGTACTCACTCTGACACAAGACACTGGAGTCGCTGGTAAACTAAACGGAGTGATGAACGGGGCCCGCAGCCGGCTGCAGCTTTTCCCAGGTTAGGTTGGTAATGTCCGCCTTTTTCCTGCACCTTTATATGTGAATCTTGACTCCTGTGCCTAGACACCGGTAGTCCGCTCCCCGACATGTATCTGTCGTAGGAGCCCGTTTGTCCGCAGATGCTGGCCCTTTGGATCTCTGGCCCTTGGCGGTGGCACTTATCCGGAATGGTTGGGCTGTTGCCTTCAATCGGGACTTAAGTGGGAATGAACCCCTGAGGTCCAGACCGCAATCAGTTAATTTGACTATGGTGGTGGCTTCTAGCCTAGTTCGGGGTCTGAGTATCCTGTCTGGTGCTCCGGTATCCAGTTGGCTCCCCAGTTCGGTTCCGGCGGGCCACTACCCTCTCCCGCTCCCTTACGGTTCCACCGGTCGTATTCCCGGTCTCCTGCAGGCGGCCACTACTGTCTGCCTCCTTGCCAATGGTGACTGGGCTCCAACCCAGCCACCGGAGTAGTCTCTGGCAGGCCTGAGCACAGGTCTGCTTCTGGACTTTAACTTGACCCTTCCAGGCTAGACGCCAACTCTCTCTCCACACAACTCCTGTTTTTCCCGCCTCCAGGCCTGTGAACTCCTCGGTGGGTGGAGCCAACCACCTGGCTCCACCCCCCCGGTGTGGACATCAAACCTGGAGGGTGGTGACAAGGCTTTTAGTTTGACTGATGTTACTTAACTGGGAGGGGGGTGTGTAGTGTTGTTGTGTCTACCTGGGATGACCTGGATAGTCCAGGGCATCACAGATGTTGCGCAGCAAGTTATTAACCCCTCCGTGGGCAGGGATGGTGGCCCCGGGACCCGTTGGAGTTTGGTGGTTCAGAGAGATGGGCGAACGCAGGGTGCTGATGTACTCACTATTAGAAAAGCACACGAGTCTCTGGTAAACCAAGGTGATGGTGGTCGGTGCCCGCAGCCGGCTGCGTTAGGGTTCCCCCACCCGGCTGGTGGTCTCTGTCTTTCTCCCGCACCTGTTTAGAATGGTGGACTGCCTGTGCTTGCAACTTCAGGAGTCCGCTCCTGGCTAGTTGTCGCCTAAGGAGCCCTTTGCCCGCAGATGCTGGCCCGTGGGATCTCTGTGCCCTGGCGGTGGCCTCTTATCCCCCTCAGTGGGCTGTTGCCTTCAATCGGGACTTTGGGTGGGACAGGACCTCTAGTCCTGGTCGCAATTAGTTAATTAACTAGTTGCAGTCACTTCTGGGCCTAGCTTCAGGGTCTGAGTACCCCCCTGTGTGCTACGGTTTCCGAGTCGGTTCCCCGGGTCGGTACCGGCGGGGCACTACCATGTCCCGGTCCACCTCGGTTCTACCGAGCCATCTTCCCGCCTCCTGCAGATGGAGACCGCCATCTGCCTCCTAGCCAAAGGCACCATGGCTCCTACCCTGGCACCTGTCCAACTTAGGGTATTTGCCTCACACAGCTCCAGCCCACTCTCTTCTCCAACTTGAACTCTAAACACAAACTGACTTTTTCCTGCCCCGGGCTATCTAAAACTCCTAGGTGGGCGTCTTCCAACCGCCTGGTTCCGCCCCCTGGCGTGTCTATCAAGCCCTTAGGGGAGTGACTAGGGTTTTAAGGGTTGGCTGTGTGTTATCTGTGGGGGAAGGGTGTAATGCGGGGCCCCATTTGTGACTACCTGGCCCGGCCAAGGCGTCACACTTCCATCCACCTCTTTGAGATTGAAGGCAGCAATCTTCCTTCCCTGAGGCTCCAGGGCTTGTGCTGCTGATTGTGGAGGTGGGTGGATCCTTGGAGGAAGGAGGTGTGGTTTCCAGAAGGGGGTGGAGCTATGCAGATTTCGCTCTGGTGGTCTCTTGGTGGATTCCTGTCGCCTCCTCCTGACTTGATCTCTCCGGGATCATTATATATGGAGGATCTGCTGATTATTATACAGCTGTGATCTGTGATCTGGAGGGATCTTTCTATTCTGTGATGATTTCTCAGATGATGGATCTGTGCGGTGTCGTCTCCATGATATTGATGGTGATGGGGGAGGGGAGGTCGGGGAAACGCTCCATGTGACCTAGGTTTATAGCTCTTTTACTATTTGTTTAACTGATTTTTGGTAAATGCTGAAAAGCCCAAATGTCTGTGGAAAATAGAAAAGTTATTTTAGTGTCTGAGGCTGAAGATCACCAGTGTGATCCCTATGACTGCAGCACAACATAGGGATCCACTAAGGGAATTATTGAAGGAAAATGGGGAATTTGCATAATTCCGCCTCCTTATGGGAAAAGGGCGAGTGAAGACCCTCTCCGAAAACTTCACAGGTCCTGGAGGAATCAATGGTATCATCTAACAACCGAGTGTGACCTAAGAATGGAGATCACCGGCCGGAGGGAGCAGAGACCGGAGGATTTATTACTGCAGTGAATTATTCCTGGAAGAGATGGAAGCGTCTCACACAACGGGATCTGTAAGAAGATCCACTGCCTTCAGATTCCTCAGCATCTAAGCCTCTGTGACCGGGATCTTCTCACACAGGAGATCCCAGAGGTCACCTACTTCCTCCAAGGATCCTTATCCACAAGCCCCGGAGCCTCAGGGGAGGAAACTTGTCTCCTTTATTGTCAAGGAGGTGGATGGAAGCGTCTCACGATGGAGAAGATCCTCCTGCACCAAGGATCCATCTCGGCCTCCATAACTAGGTGTGAGAAGATCCCGGTCACAGAGGCTCAGATACTGAGGAGATCTGGAGACGCCTCGGTGCAGTCGGATCTTCTTACAGAACCTGTTGTGTGACTCGTGAGACGTCTCCAGCCATTACCATAAGACCCCAGCGATGATGATGAGGAGACCCCGGGATGAAGCGTTACTCGCCATTCTTCTCTTATGTAGAGTCCAGCAAATCTCCGGCTCCAGGAAAATGTGTAACTATAAAAGCTCCTCACAAGATTGTTACTTCTCATCACAGAGATTATATAACGATAGATCACAGAAGATCCCACTATGAGATTCGTGATCAATGAGATCAACCTAAGAAAGAACTTTTCTATTCTTCACAGACATTTGGGCTTTTCAGCATTTGCCAAAAAGCAGTTAAACAAATAGTAAAAGAGCTATAAACCTGAGACACATGGAGCGTTTCCCCGACCTCCCCTCCCCCATCACCATCAATATCATGGAGACGACACCGCACAGATCCATCATCTGAGAAATCATCACAGAATAGAAAGATCCCTCCAGATCACAGATCACAGCTGTATAATAATCAGCAGATCCTCCATATATAATGATCCGGAGAGATCAAGTCAGGAGGAGGCGACAGGAATCCACCAAGAGACCACCAGAGGGAATCTGCATAGCTCCACCCCCTTCTGGAAACCACACCTCCTTCCTCCAAGGCTCCTCCCACCTCCACAATCAGAAGCACAAGCCCTGGAGCCTCAGGGAAGGAAGATTGCTGCCTTCAATCTCAAGGAAGTGGATGGAAGTGTGACGCCTTGGCCGGGCCAGGTAGTCACAAATAGGGCCCCGCATTACACCCTTCCCCCACAGGTAACACACAGCCAACCCTTAAAACCCTAGTCACTCTCCTAAGGGCTTGATAGACACGCCAGGGGGCGGAACCAGGCGGTTGAAAGACGCCCACCAAGGAGTTTTAGATAGCTCGGGGCAGGAAAAAGTCAGTTTGTGTTTAGAGTTCAAGTTGGAGAAGAGAGTGGGCTGGAGCTGAGTGAGGCAAATACCCTAAGTTGGACAGGTACCAGGGTAGGAGCCCTGGTGCCTTTGGCTAGGAGGCAGATGGCGGTCTCCATCTGCAGGAGGCGGGAAGATGGCTCGGTAGAACCGAGGTGGACCGGGACATGGTAGTGCTCCGCCGGTACCGACCCGGGGAACCGACTCGGAAACCATAGCACACAGGGGGGTACTCAGACCCTGAAGCTAGGCCCAGAAGTGACTGCAACTAGTTAATTAACTAATTGCGGCCAGGACTAGAGGTCCTGTCCCACCCAAAGTCCCGATTGAAGGCAACAGTCCACTGAGGGGGATAAGAGGCCACCGCCAGGGCACAGAGATCCCACGGGCCAGCATCTGCGGGCAAAGAGCTCCTTAGGCGACAACTAGCCAGGAGCGGACTCCTGAAGTTGCAAGCACAGGCAGTCCACCATTCTAAACAGGTGCGGGAGAAAGACAGAGACCACCAGCCGGGTGGGGGAACCTGAACGCAGCTGGCTGCGGGCACCGACCACCATCACCTTGGTTTACCAGAGACTCGTGTGCTTTTCTAATAGTGAGTACATCAGCACCCTGCGTTCGCCCATCTCTCTGAACCACCAAACTCCAACGGGTCCCGAGGCCACCATCTCTGCCCACGGACGGGTTAATAACTTGCTGCGCAATATCTGTGACGCCCTGGACTATCCAGGTCATCCCAGGTAGACACAACAACACTACACACCCCCCTCCCAGTTATGTAACATCAGTCAAACTAAAAGCCTTGTCACCACCCTCCAGGTTTGATGTCCACACCGGGGGGGTGGAGCCAGGTGGTTGGCTCCACCCACCGAGGAGTTCACAGGCCTGGAGGCGGGAAAAACAGGAGTTGTGTGGAAAGAGAGTTGGCGTCTAGCTCAGGCCCTGGAAGGGTCAAGTTCAAGTCCAGAAGCAGACCTGTGCTCAGGCCTGCCAAAGACTACCCCGGTCGCTGGGTTGGAGCCCAGTCACCATTGGCAAGGAGGCAGACAGTAGTGGCCGCCTGCAGGAGACCGGGAATACGACCGGTGGAACCGTAAGGGAGCGGGAGAGGGTAGTGGCCCGCCGGAACCGAACCGGGGAGCCAACTGGATACCGGAGCACCAGACAGGATACTCAGACCCCGAACTAGGCTAGAAGCCACCACCATAGTCAAATTAACTGATTGCGGTCTGGACCTCAGGGGTTCATTCCCACTTAAGTCCCGATTGAAGGCAACAGCCCAACCATTCCGGATAAGTGCCACCGCCAAGGGCCAGAGATCCAAAGGGCCAGCATCTGCGGGCAAACGGGCTCCTACGACAGATACACGTCGGGGAGCGGACTACCGGTGCCTAGGCACGGGAGTCAAGATTCATATATAAAGGTGCAGGAGAAAGGCGGACATTACCAACCTAACCTGGGAAAAGCTGCAGCCGGCTGCGGGCCCCGTTCATCACTCCGTTTAGTTTACCAGCGACTCCAGTGTCTTGTGTCAGAGTGAGTACACCAGTGCCATCAGGCACCGCGCCGCCCGGCACCGCAACACTACACCCTGCACCGCAACACTACACCCTGCACCCGGGCCTCGGTCCACCGGACCCCGGGACCAACAGCCCCTGCCCTCGGAGGGGTCAACACCTAGCTGCGCCATTACACCGCTCCCAGGATCCCCGTACCTTCACCGCAGCGGTGGTGTCCACAATCACCACAACCCGTGGGTGGCATCACGAACTATCACCTCAAATCCAAACACCCCAAATCCCCGTGTGTAGCTACAACTCCCTTGCAGAGCGACGTGACCCCTGGGTCCGTGAGAGGCTCGAGCCTCCACTCGCAGTGCGAGCACAGATCCGAGCGGCTCGGTGGTCGCAGCCGAGCCCGCGGGGCGGTACACATCTCCCCCAGGTGCCCCGTAACTGCAGTGGTGGAGTCCAATATCACCACATACCGTGGGTGGCGTCACGAACTCTGTACGGCTCAGCCCGTACATATACGTCCTACACCCACCATCCCTCCCCTTTTCATTTGAAGTGACTGAGAGACCCCCGGGTCCGGAAACCCTCGAGCCACCCACAGAAGGACCGGATCCGAGCAGCTCGGCTGCTGAGAGTGGGGCGGTACATATATATCCCCATCCCCTCCTGTGATGTGTATATGTCCCCATCCCCTCCTGTGATGTGTATATGCCCCAACTCCTCCTGTGATGTATACCACCTCCTTGGGATTGAAGGCAGCAATCTTCCTCCCCTGAGGCTCCAGGGCTTGTGCTGCTGATTGTGGGGGTGGGAGGAGCTCTGGAGGAAGGAGGCGTTGTTTCCACAAGGGGGTGGAGCTATGCAGATTTTCCTCTTGTGGTCACTTGATTGATTCCTGTCACCTCCTCCTGACTTGGTCTCTCCGGGATCATTATACATGGAGGATCTGCTGATGATTATACAGCTGTGATCTGTGATCTGGAGGGATCTTTCTATTCTGTGATGATTTCTCAGATGATGGATCTGTGCGGTGTCGTCTCCATGATATTGATGGTGATGGGGGAGGGGAGGTCGGGGAAACGCTCCATGTGACCCAGGTTTATAGCTCTTTTACAATTTGTTTAACTGTTTTTTGGCAAGTGCTGAAAAGCCCAAATGTCTGTGAAAAATAGAAAAGTTATTTCTTAGGTTGATCTCATTAATCACAAATCTCATAGTGGGATCTTCTGTGATCTATCATTATACAATATCTGTGATGAGAAGTAACAATCTCGTGAGGAGCTTTTATATTTACACATTTCCCTGGAGCCGGAGATTTGCTGGACTCTACATAAGAGAAGAATGGCGAGTAACGCTTCATCCCGGGGTCTCCTCATCATCATCGCTGGGGTCTTATGGTAATGGATGTGTGACCCCTGGACTAGCCATGTAGTCACAGGTAGACCCCTGCACAAACACCAGCCCCTAATAAGGTGACAGCAGCCAACCTACAAACCCTTGTCACCTCCCTCAGGGTTTGATGTTCACACCAGGGGGCGGAGCCTGGCGGTTGGCCACGCCCACCGAGGAGTTCACAGGCCCCGGAGGCAGGAAAAGCAAAAAGAGAAGCGAGTTGAGTTTGGACAGCGGAGTGGAGTTCAAGTGCAGACCAGGTCTGCCACAGTCTAACACCAGGTGTCTGGGTTGGAGTCCAGTTACCTCTTGTAATGAGGCAGATGGTGGTTGCCGGCTGCAGGAGTTGGGAAGACGGCTGGTGGAACCGTAAGGGACCGGGACAGGGTAGTGGCCCACCGGAACCGAACCGGGGAGCCAACTGGAAACCGGAGCACCAGGAGGGGTACTCAGACCCAGAACGAGGTCCAGAAGCCACTGGGCCATGTCGAATTCACTGATTGAGGTTTGGACTTTAGGTCCTTTCCCGTCCCAAGACCCAAAGACGGCAACAGCCCACCGAGGGGGATAGAACCGCACCTCGCAACCACCGGGCCCCGGGACCATCACCCCCTGCCCACGGAGGGGTCAACACCAGGCTGCATAACACCGTCCCCGGGAGCCTAGTTAATGGCAGCGGTGGTGCCCACATTCACCACAACCCGTGGGTGGCGTCACGAACTTACACCTTTAAACTCCACGGCCTCAGCCGTGAACCTCCCCCACCGAAATCCCTACACGTAGCGCCAACTCCCCTTCAGAGCGAAGTGACCCCAGGGTCCGGGAGGAGCTTGAGCCACCCACCGACGAGCACGGACCTGAGCGGCTCGGCAGCCAGAAGACCCCCGGGGCGGTACAGATGGAGACATGTCACGCAACAGGTTCTGTAAGAAGAGACTGGACCGAGGCGTCTCTGTGACGCCCTGGACAAGCCAGGTGGTGACTGATAGAGCCCCGCACAACACCTGTCCCCTCACTAGGTAACACCAGCCAACCACATTAAACCCTAGTCACCTCGCTCAGGGCTGGAGGAACACACCAGGGGGTGGAGCCAGGCGGTTGGCCACACCCACCGAGGAGGTCAGAGAGCCTGAGGAAGGAAAACACAAACAGTTCACGAGAAGTGCAGCGGAGGAGGGAGGTGTAACGGGGGCTGATAGTAGATAACCACAGGCTATCGGGGGCCACTGTGCAGGAACCTGCTGCTGATAACGGCAGAGGACGAGGGGGAACCTGTACCACAGAAGCAGCACTGACACTGTCACGTCACAGAGGCACTAACAAAGACGGCGTTCACTGTTTAATTCACAGCGACTACCGAATTAGCATAAACGCAAATGAGGGATCTGCTAAACAACTAATGGAGACTACAAAAGTAACCAAAAGGGGACGTAGTAGAGTCTATTATCTGCACAGAGCTCTACATAAACGTGTGCTCACTAACCGTAACCGCACACAGAGACAGGTACCTCTGTTACCTCACAGAGGGGTGTATGAGAGATAACAAGCGTACAGCTGCACTCACAGAGTGCGCACTGTAATGTCTCCATTACTCTTCACAGAGACAGTATGAGATCACTTGTGCAAGAGCACAGGAGAGTACGTAACGTCTGCTAGATAACCGCTAGCAACACAGGGAGAGCTCTCCAACCTAAGAGCTGGGGTGGAACAACAAGTCCCAGCACGGCCACATGCACCAAGCACCTGCCTAAGTCCACTCCACTAATGTGCGAGGATACGGACAGCAGCCATGCTGCAAGGTACAAGACCGCTATCCTACTGATAGCACTCACCTACCTGTGACAGTAATGGTGCAGGAAGGAACCAGCATGGAGCGTCTACTCCTGTGCATGGACCAAGAGGACTGGACGCTGAGCCACGTGTGTCAGGGCTTTATATAGACTCTGTGCCTCCTCCAAGATGGAGGATCACACAGCCAATCAGCAACCAGAGCGTCAGAGACATGTGACATCGCATCAGCGGTGACGTCACCCGCGACCAATCAGCGTTCTCCACGTGGCGTGACATCACCCGCAACCAATCAGCGTTCTCCACGTGGCGTGACGTCACCCGCGACCAATCAGCGTTCTCCACGTGGCGTGACATCACCCGCGACCAATCAACATTCTCCACGTGGCGTGACGTCACCCACGACCAATCAGCGTTCTCCACGTGGCGTGACATCACCCGCGACCAATCAGCGTTCTCCACGTGGTGTGACGTCACCTGCGACCAATCAGCGTTCTCCACGTGGCGTGACATCACCCGCGACCAATCAACATTCTCCACGTGGCGTGACGTCACCCGCGACCAATCAGCGTTCTCCACGTGGCGTGACATCACCCGCGACCAATCAACATTCTCCACGTGGCGTGACGTCACCCACGACCAATCAGCATTCTCCACGTGGCGTGACGTCACCTGCGACCAATCAGCGTTCTCCACGTGGCGTGACGTCACCTGCGACCAATCAGCATTCTCCACGTGGCGTGACGTCACCCACGACCAATCAGCGTTCTCCACGTGGCGTGACGTCACCTGCGACCAATCAGCATTCTCCACGTGATGCACATGCGCAGATCGCAATAGCGCTACTGTGATCTGGGACCACCAGGACGCTGCAACAGAAAGGGACAAAGGAGAACGCGACTTATTAGCAGCAGGACTCGTAACACGGGGCTTGTGGATAAGGATCCTTGGAGGAAGTAGGTGACCTCTGGGATCTCCTGTGTAAGAAGATCCCGGTCACAGAGGCTTAGATGCTGAGGGATCTGAAGGCAGTGGATCTTCTTACAGATCCCGTTGTGTGAGACGCTTCCATCTCTTCCAGGAATAATTCACTGCAGTAATAAATCCTCCGGTCTCTGCTGCCTCCGGCCGGTGATCGCCATTCTTGGGTCACACTTGGTTGTTAGTTGATACCATTGATTCTTCCAGGGCCTGTGAAGCTTTCAGAGAGGGTCTTCACTTGCCCTTTTCCCATAAGGAGGCGGAGCTATGCAAATGTCTCATTTACCATAGATGATTCCCTTAGCAGATCCCTATGTTGTGCTGTAATCATAGGGATCACACTGGTGATCATCAGCCTCAGAAACAACGTTTCTATTCTTCACAAACATTTGGGCTTTTCAGCATTTGCCAAAAAGCAGTTAAACAATTAGTAAAAGAGCTATAAACCTTGGTCACATGGAGCGTTTCCCCGACCTCCCCTCCCCCATCACCATCAATATCATGGAGACGACACCGCACAGATCCATCATCTGAGAAATCATCACAGAATAGAAAGATCCCTCCAGATCACAGATCACAGCTGTATAATAATCGGCAGATCCTCCATATATAATGATCCGGAGAGATCAAGTCAGGAGGAGGCGACAGGAATCCACCAAGAGACCACCAGAGCGAAATCTGCATAGCTCCACCCCTTCTGGAAACCACGCCTCCTTCCTCCAAGGATCCTCCCCCAGAGGTGGGTCATGCACACTATGAAGCCGGGTGTACGCGTCTCAGCTTCAAACTGTACAGTCATGGCCAAAGGTTTTGAGAATGACACCACAATGATATTTTCACATGATCTGTTCCCTCTGGTGTTTAATTGTGTTGTCTGATGTTTACATCACATACAGAAATATAATTGCAATCATATTATGAGACCAGAAGGTTCTATTGACAGTTAGAATGAGTTAATGCAGCAAGTCAGTATTTGCAGTGTTGACCCTTCTTCTTCAGGACCTCTGCAATTCTCCCGGGCATGCTCTCAATCATCTTCTGGAGCAAATCCTGACTGATCGCTGTCCATTCTTGCATAAGCAATGCTTGCATTTTGCCAGAATGTGTTGGTTTTTGTTTGTCCACCCGTCTCTTGATGATTGCCCACAAGTTCTCAATGGGATTAAGATCTGGGGAGTTTCCAGGCCATGGACCCAAAATCTCTCTGTTTTGTTCCATGAGCCATTTAGTGATCCCCTTTGCTTTATGGCAAGGTGCTCCATCATGCTGGAAAAGGCATTGTTGGGGCCAAACTGCTCTTGGACGGTTGGGAGAAGTTGCTCTTGGAGGACATTCTGGTGCCATTCTTTATTCATGGCGGTGTTTTTAGGCAAGACTGTGAGTGGTGCGATTCCCTTGGCTGAGGAGCAGCCCCACACATGAATGGTTTCCGGATGCTTAACAGTTGGCATGAGACAAGACTGGTGCTAGCGCTCACATCTTCTTCTCCTAATAAGCTGTTTCCAGATGTCCCAAACAATCGAAAAGGGGATTCCTCTGAGAAAATGCCTTTCCCCCAGTCCTCAGCAGTCCGCTCCCTGTACCTTCTGCAGAATATCAGTCGGTCCCTGATGCTTTTTCTGGAGAGAAGTGGCTTCTTTGCTGCCCTCCTTGAAACCAGGCCTTGCTCAGAGTCTCCGCCTCACAGTGCGTGCAGAAGCACTCACACCAGCCGCTGCCATTGCTGCGCTAGCTCGGCACTGCTGGTAGTCCCATCCCGCAGCTGAAACAGTTTTAAGATACGGTCCTGGCGTTTGCTGGTCCTTCTTGGGCGCCCTGGAGCCTTTTTGGCAACAATGGAAGCTCTCTCCTTGAAGTTCTTGATGATGCGATAGATTGTTGACTGAGGTGCAATCTTTGTAGCTGCGATACTCTTCCCTGTTAGGCCATTTTTGTGCAGAGCAATGATGGCTGCACGTGTTTCTTTAGAGATAACCATGGTTAACTGAAGAGAAACAATGATACCAAGCACCAGCCTCCTTTTAAAGTGTCCAGTGGTGTCATTCTTACTTAATCATGACTGATCGCCAGCCCTGTCCTCATCAACACCCACACCTGTGTTACTGGAACAATCACTAAAACAATGTTAGCTGCTCCTTTTAAGGCAGGAATGCAATGATGTTGAAATGTGTTTTGGGGGTTAAAGTTAATTTTCTTACCAATATTGACTTTGCAAGTAATTGCTGTTAAGCTGATCACTCTTTATGACATTCTGGAGGATATGCAAATTGCCATTAGAAAAACTGAAGCAGTAGACTTTGTGAAAAATAATATTTGTAGCATTCTCAAAACTTTTGGCCATGACTGTATAGTGCGAATGACTGAACCTCCGGGGTCATTTGCACTGACCCAAAATCCAGCGATGGCAGTGGAGAGGTGAGGTCATCCTGTGATGCTTCACATTCATTAGCATGTTAGCATGCCCATAGGGGCCCACAGGAGTGTACTAACATACTAATAGGCCCGAGTAGAAACAGAAGCAACGCCCTTGAGACTAGTCCCTGCACTCATTAGCATACGATAAAAGATCTTTAGAAATACTTTCTCTATAGATCTCTTTATCTATGCTAGTGTATACAGGGACGGTTAGGCAGGGATTAGCAATATACACCCAGAGCTGCTCGTGGACCTGGCTGCATATTGCACCTGACAGGTTCCCTTTAAGGACACCAAGGGAAGTTCTGATGATTAACAGCTGAAAGGTGAGGAAATCCACAGGGTCCTAAAGGGAAAAGATTAACACATGTAGAAAAGAAGAGAAGGTCAGGGAGCAGCTTGTGGAGCCAAACACTATGACTGTCTACAGCCGGACACCACAGGACTGTCTGTCCAGCATGAAACATCTGTGACAGTGTCACATGGAGTCTTCTTCTATTCTTTATCTCACATTTACCAACAAGAGGTGGTGACGCGGTGTTACACCTCGTGGCTCCTCTGTTGCAAGGAATGATGTGGTCTCCCATTCCTTGCCTGCCACGAGCCCTCCTGCTCAGCAGCGCCGAAGTCTTAGAGACTACGCAATGTGCAGAGGATAGCGGCTCAGGGAAGGAGCAAGAGTTCTGTTATCCCTGTGTCGCGGGCGGAGGAGGGGACGCCGCGCTCTCCCACTGCTCGGGTCCGGCTGCCGCTGCTGCTGCTGCGGCCTGCTGCTGCTGCTCGGTGGCTCGAGCGATGTGCCGGATCCCGGGGACTCGAGCGGCGCTCCTCGCCCGTGAGTGAAAGGGGATTGGTTTTGGAGATTTATTATCCGTGACGCCACCCATGGTTATGGTGATTGTGTGGACACCACCGCTGCTCTGTATAGGGATCCCGGGAGCGGTGACAGGGAGCAGCAAAGTTGTTAGTTCTCCCCTCCGTGGGTAGGGGGTGGTTGTCCCGGGGCCCGGTGATGGGGTAGGGGTGGATGGCAGGCCGGGTGAGGGGCCTGGTGAGGTGCAGGGTCGCGGGGGGGCAGCGCTGTGCCTGGCGGCACGGTGGTACTCACTCAGCCTGAGACGGTGACACAGTTCTCGGTAAAACACACGGCTGGAAAGACGGTTCCCACGGACGGCTGCTGTTGCTTTTCCCCGGTAGTTGACGGTGACTGTCTCTTTCCCTGCACCTATGTTCAATGTTGGTAGCGATGGATTCCCACCGGTAACCCGCTCCCCGACTTGGATATGGGCCGGAGGAGCCCCTCTTTGCCCGCAGGCGCTGGCCCTGAGAAACTGGTGCCTTGGCGGTGGCGGTGTCTCCCTCCTACGGTTGGACTGTTGCCTTCAATCGGGACTTAGTTGTTTGGAGACCCGGGGGTCCCCTTCACTGACAGATTTGGCAAATTCACGGCGACTCCAAGCCTTGCCGGGATCCGAAAGGCCCCTGCCACTGGTGCTGGCTTCTCCTTGTGTACCGGTCCGGTACCGCCGGGCCACCACCCGTCCACGGTCCTCACGGCACCTCCGATAGGCCACTCCTGCAGACGGTCACCGCCGTCTGCTAACCTTGCTGTCTCCATCCGGGGCACACACCCGGACTCACTTCAGGCTCCTCTTTTACTACTTTCCTAGCTTCACTCTCACTCCTCACACACTCAACTCCAACTTCATCTGCCTGGTTTTCCCGCCTCCAGGACTGTGAACTCCTCGGTGGGCGGAGGCAACCACCTGGCCCACCCCCTGGTGTGGACATCAGCCCTGGGAGGAAGTCAACAAGGATTTTTTTGGTTTAGCTTAGGTGTACCTAACTGGGGTGTAGGGTGTGGTGATGTCATTACCTGTGACCCCTGGCTTGCCCAGGGCGTCACACCTGCACATTGTGAAACCGCGGATCCCACTTCTATGTCCCAGAGGCGGGAAGATGCGCATGTGCAACACGTGGCATGTTACGATTCGCCCACTGACGTCACACGGCTTGATGACGCGCCGCAAGCCGATTGCTTTGACATCAGTGAGGCTGATGACGTGGTGAACCCTGACTGGCCGGGCTGGGACGTCGTGGACCCTGATTGGGCCAAGTCCGTCATCACCGCCTCGCGCCCGCCTTTGGATGAAGCTGCGCCTCCTTAAAAGCCCTGCTTGCCAATATGGCGGTGCGCGACCGTTCTCTATTGTTAGATGTCTGGCAGCGTGCTGCTACGCCACTGTCCAGGCATTCTGTCTACTTGTGGGCTTTGCCCTTACTGCCCAGGCAGTGCCCTGTTAGTGCGCCGTGTTCCTACCCTTGGTGAGTTCCTCCAGACTCCCCTTGTTGTTACAGCACACGCACATGGGCACCGCTGTGCTTCTTCGTGCAGCAAGTACACCGAGCTGTGAGCCCCGTTCTATACAACCCTCACGGGTTAGGGCGAGCCGGTGTGTGCAGATCGCCTGTGACAGAGCAGTCGTTTATCAGCAGCAACCCACTTACTCTTTAACTGTAGCAGCGGTCCCCTACACCGCACAGTGGACCTTGACCGGCGGAAGCTGTCTCTATACCATCTTGACACGCTTCCCCGGGTACCCCGCATAACACACGGATTCAGGGTTCTCTGCAGTCACTGGTGATGAGGGGGATTCAGGGTTCTCTGCGGTCACTGGTGAAGAGGGGGATTCAGGGTTCTATGCAGTCACTGGTGATGAGAGGGATTCAGGGTTCTCTGCAGTCACTGGTGATGAGGGGGATTCAGGGGTCTCTGCAGTCACTGGTGATGAGGGGGATTCAGGGGTCTCTGCGGTCACTGGTGATGAGGAGGATTCAGGGTTCTCTGCAGTCACTGGTGATGAGGGGGATTCAGGGTTCTCTGCAGTCACTGGTGATGAGGGGGATTCAGGTTTCTCTGCAGTCACTGGTGATGAGGGGGATTCAGGGTTCTCTGCGGTCACTGGTGATGAGTGGGATTCAGGGTTCTCTGCGGTCACTGGTGATGAGGGGGATTCAGGTTTCTCTGCAGTCACTGGTGATGAGGGGGATTCAGGGTTCTCTGCAGTCACTGGTGATGAGGGGGATTCAGGTTTCTCTGCAGTCACTGGTGATGAGGGGGATTCAGGGTTCTCTGCAGTCACTGGTGATGAGGGGGATTCAGGGTTCTCTGCAGTCACTGGTGATGAGGGGGATTCAGGGTTCTGGTGATGAGAGGGATTCAGGGTTCTCTGCAGCCACTGGTGATGAGGAGGATTCAGGGTTCTCTGCAGTCACTGGTGATGAGGGGGATTCAAGGTTCTCTGCAGCCACTGGTGATGAGGAGGATTCAGGGTTCTCTGCAGTCACTGGTGATGAGGGGGATTCAGGGTTCTCTGCAGTCACTGGTGATGAGAGGGATTCAGCGTTCTCTGCAGTCACTGGTGATGAGGGGGATTCAGGGTTCTCTGCGGTCACTGGTGATGAGGGGGATTCAGGGTTCTCTGCAGTCACTGGTGATGAGGGGGGTTCAGGGTTCTCTGCAGTCACTGGTGATGAGGAGGATTCAGGGTTCTCTGCAGTCACTGGTGATGAGGGGGATTCAGGGTTCTCTGCAGTCACTGGTGATGAGGGGGATTCAGGGTTCTCTGCGGTCACTGGTGAGGGGTCAGTTACCACTATACGGCACAAACATCCGCTGTCTTCTGTGAGCGGTGGGAGCCGGACCCCAGGGAAAGCCGCTTTCTGTCTCTGATGGCTGCACCTGGGGTAAAGTGTTGGTGCTCGGAGGATGATGAAGCTGCGCCCCTGTATATGCAGTGTGAACAGCGGCTGGAGGCAGGAGAGGGGCGACCGCAGCACACTCCACTGATTTCACCATTATCTGTGATCTGATATCTGACATGGAGAGTTCTTGATATCGTGTGATCTACTTTGTGAGACTCGAGACTTGTGAGACGCTTCCATCCACCTCCTTGGGATTCAATGTAACAATCTTCCTCCCCTGAGGCTCCGGGGCTTGTGCTGCTGATTGTGGAGGTGGGAGGAGCCTTGGAGGAAGGAGGTGTGGTTTCCAGAAGGGGGTGGAGCTATTCAGATTCCCCTCTGGTGGTCTCTTGGTGGATTCCTGTCGCCTCCTCCTGACTTGATCTCTCCGGGATCATTATATATGGAGGATCTGCCGATTATTATACAGCTGTGATCTGGAGGGATCTTTCTATTCTGTGATGATTTCTCAGATGATGGATCTGTGCGGTGTCGTCTCCATGATATTGATGGTGATGGGGGAGGGGAGGTCGGGGAAACGCTCCATGTGACCCAGGTTTATAGCTCTTTTACTATTTGTTTAACTGCTTTTTGGCAAATGCTGAAAAGCCCAAATGTCTGTGAAGAGTAGAAAAGTTATTCCTGTGTCTGAGGCTGAAGATCACCAGTGTGATGTGTATCACGTGGAGAACGTGGGTAAAATGTTTGAAGGGTTTTTAAGGGATACTATTATGGAATGTCTCAATGTTAATAACTGTTTAACTCCATATCAGCATGGATTTATGAAGGATCGCTCCTGTCACACTAACCTGATCAGCTTCTATGAGGATGTAAGTTCTCACATGGACCGAGGAGAATCATTGGATGTCATTTATCTCCACTTCGGTAAATCATTTGACACTGTCCCACATAAAAGACTGCTAAGTAAAATGAGAAAGCTTGGGCTCGGGGAAAATGTGTGTAGATGGGTAGGTAGCTGGCTTAGTGGTAGAAAACAAAGAGTGGTTATTAATGGTGCATACTCAGATTGGGCCAGGGTTACTAGTGGGGTGCCACAGGGGTCTGTATTGGGCCCCCTACTATTTAATATATTTATTAATGATCTGGTGGATGGTTTACAGAGTAAAATATCAGTATTTGCAGATGATACAAAACTATGTAAGGTAGTTAACACAAAGGAGGACAGTTTGCAACTACAGATGGACTTGAGTAAATTGGAGAATTGGGCTGAAAAATGGCAAATGAGGTGTAACACAGATAAGTGTAAGGTTATGCACATGGGAAGGAGAAACAGATGCTACGATTACTTACTAAATGGGAAACCGCTGGGGAAATCAGACATGGAAAAAGACTTAGGCATCTTAGTGAATAAGAATCTAAATTGGAGTGCCCAGTGTCAGGCAGCAGCCACCAAAGCAAATAGGGTGATGGGATGCATTAGAAGAGGTCTGGGGGCACGAGATGAAAACATCATTCTCCCTCTGTACAAATCACTCGTCAGACCACACTTGGAGGATTGTGTGCAATTTTGGGCGCCGGTGCTGAAGAAAGACATTACTGAACTTGAAAGGGTTCAGAGGCGGGCTACTAAAATAATAAATGGAGTGGGTGCATTACAATACACGGAAAGGTTATCAAAATTAGGTCTATTTACTCTAGAAAAGAGAAGACTTAGGGGAGACCTAATAAATATGTACAAATATATCAGAGGGCCATATAGAGACATCTCCCATGATCTGTTTGTACCAAGGACTATGACAAGAACAAGGGGGCATTCTTTTCGATTGGAGGAAAGAAAATTCCTACATCAGCATAGAAGAGGGTTCTTCACGGTAAGAGCAGTGAGGCTCTGGAACTCTCTTCCTGAGGAAGTGGTGATGGCCAACTCACTGAATGAATTTAAGAGAGGAATGGATGCATTTCTTGTTAGCAAAAGTATAGAAGGTTATAAATAGCATAATCTTACAGGTAGATAGAAGAGCGACCAAGATTATTAGAGGAATGGGGGGGCTGCAACACCAAGACAGGTTATTAAACTTGGGGTTAGTTAGTTAGGAAAAACAAAGGCTTAGGGGGGATCTAATCACAATGTATAAATATATGAGGGGACAGTACAGAGACCTTTCCAAAGATCTTTTTACACCTAGGCCTGCGACTGGAACACGGGGGCATCCGCTACGTCTTGAGGAAAGAAGGTTTAATCATAATCACAGACGAGGATTCTTTACTGTACGAGCAGTGAGACTATGGAACTCTCTGCCGCATGATGTTGTAATGAGGGATTCACTACTAACATTAAGCAGAGCCTGGACGCCTTTCCTGAAAAATGTAATATTACCAGTTATGTATATTGGATTTTATGACAGGGTGTTGATCCAGGGAACTAGTCTGATTGCCGGATGTGGACGAAGGAAGGACATTTTTTCCCCATTGGAACTTGTTTGCCACATTGGGGTTTTTTTGCCTTCCTCTGGATCAACATGTTAGGCTACGGGGTGAACTAGATGGACTTAGAGTCTCCCTTCAACCTTAAAAACTATGAAACTATGAAACTATGAAACGCTGATTGGTCGCGGGTGACGTGACGCCACGTGGAGAATGCTGATTGGTCGCGGGTGACGTCACGCCACGTGGAGAATGCTGATTGGTCGCGGGTGACGTCACGCCACGTGGAGAATGCTGATTGGTCGCGGGTGATGTTACCGCTGATGCGATGTCACATGTCTCTGATGCTCTGGTTGCTGATTGGCTGTGTGATCCTCCATCTTGGAGGAGGCACAGAGTCTATATAAAGCCCTGACACACGTTGCTCAGCGTCCAGTCCTCTTGGTCCATGCACAGGAGTAGACGCTCCATGCTGGTTCCTTCCTGCACCATTACTGTCACAAGTAGGTGAGCGCTATTGACTCGCCCACCCCAGGGCTATGGGACACCCGGTGCCGGGCCGGACTAGTCCGGTGGTAGTCAGTGGTGGCTGGGCCCGGCTCCGTGGCCCTGGTGGGTGTCAGTAGAATATGTGGCTTCGTGAATAAAGGTTGTGTTCGTGACGCCACCTGTGGTCTGCGGCTATTAAGCCGCCGCTGCTGTATGAGGCCTCCGGGGTGATGTTATGGCAGCAATGGTGGTACTGCTCCCCACAGGTGGAGCAATGCCCGGGGCACTGTTGGTGCTTGTGAGTGTCTATGCAGCTGAAATGACTGAGACCACTCCAAGGCTGCAGTTCAAGTTCTTTACTCACAATTCTTGTCGGGGCCCAGGGCCCTTGGACTGCTGGGACCACCGTCAGGGACCTCCGCCGTTTCTGAGTGATTCTGAGAGTGAATGCCGGTGCCCTTCTCTTAGTGTCTCTTTCTTCTGCTGTCTTCCTTAGCCTTGCCTTTGATAGGATAAACCTGGCTTGGCCTCCACTACAGCCTCCAGGCTGGGGGGTCACCTGTCGGCTGATTACCCCTTTTCTGGAAGTTCTGCTATGGGTTCTGGCCCGGGGAGCCTGCAACCTTCCCTGGGCCTCAGTTTTTACTGTTTGGAGATGATCTTTGCACTCCTCCAGTCTCTAGGGACCGTCCCCTGTAGCAGCTTAATCCCTCCACCGATGTTCTTGTGGAACAGGCCACCACAGCTCTAAACTGCCCTGGACAGCTCTACAGACTACCCGTGGCCCTGCGACTCCTTCTGTTTTCTACGTGGTGTCACCTGGACCTCTGGGTCCCAGGGTCTTCACCAGGAAGCGTCTCTTTTCTTCTTTCTAGCCCCTGACTGCCTTGGGGCTTTTCTCTCCTCTTTACTTCTCCTCCTTGCCTGCCTCCAGCAGGCCTCCTTCTCCTTCCCCTCCCTCTCTTCGACTCCTTCTGACTAAACTTGACCTTCCTCTCTGTGTCTGCTCTCAGATGGCTCCTCCCACCTCCCCAGTTGCTCTGATCTACCCTATAGGAGCAGGGATGGGTCTTATGACCCCCTCCCAGCATGCAGCATGGGAGGGTTGTCTGCCACTTTCCCTGGTCCCAGTGTGTTCCTAGCAATGGGTGTAGTGTCGATTTACCAGGGGACCGGAGTTCACTCTCTTCCTCTCTCAGAATGGGGCATCACACCACTGGATGGGGTGCAATGACCTGTGGCGACGGAAGCCTCAGGGGCGCCACACTCCCCCACAGCAAATCCCAGCACGTCCTCGGGCTGAAAAACAACAAAAAACATGTGGAAGAACTGCAAAACGTTTTTACATGCATATAACAACAACAGTAAAACATTTCTTCCCTTTATGGGAGGCACATATAGGTAAACGTTGCAAACTTCTTATAAAGAAAAGTCTAAGTGTGCACTTCCAGTCCATTGCACGGTTCGGGCACATCCCCCATAATTCTGGTAGGGGGCACAACGGGTGCAACTATTTACATCTTGGCTACAACAAGTCCAGTAGCCTGGCAGTTCGTTTCTCTCAATCGACGAAGCGGAAAACAAAACCAGCCACTAAGTCCAGTGGCCTGGTCACACAGGACACTTCACACATCACATTTACTAGGGACCACATTCCAGTCTAGTGGCCCAGTAACACATATACAGGAGGGGGTGACTTCTTCAAAAAGTACAAGGGGCAGCAAGGCAGGAAAGGGTGTCATCTTCAAAAAGAACATAAGGGCAGCACAAAAGGGACATCTTCACAAAGCATAAGGGGCAGACAGGGGCTATTTACAGTTCAGCTTCTTCTTTTCTTTACTTTCACTTTACTCTTGCATTTCTGTGCTGGAGTCCCTTCTTGGCAGGGCCCTAGGCAGCATATAAGCCATGGAGATCCGGGTCTGCGTCTCCTGAGTGGCTGTTGCAGGACCGCTGCTCAGTTCTGCGGCCTGGGCCTGCTTTGAGGTAGTGCTGCTGCTAGGGGAGATGCTGCGCGCTTGCATAGGGTTACTGGCTGGCGCGAGGCTGCTGGCTTGCATGGGGTTACCAGCCGTACGGCGCCACTCTGGCTCTTCTGGGGCTGCCTCCTTGTCTTGGCGGGCCGCGCCTAGCATGGCGGCGACCTGGGTTGGAGTCGCTGCTGCGGTGTGGATGGGCATCGCTCCGGCGGTGAGATCTTGGCGGGCCGCACCTGGCGTGGCTGCGGCCTGGATCGGCGTTGCCGCGCCGGGCGCCTCTCCACGGACCGCGGGCATGGCAGCGGGGGTCGGGGCACTCGCGCCGGCAGGGGCATTAAATGACTCACCCCTCAGTAGCATCTCCGGTGTTCTGGTGGTCGCTGGCCTGATGCAGGGTGCTGGTATCGGAGCTGCGGTGGTGGCACACGCGCCTGCAGGAGGACTGAGCAGGAACCCCACCTGGCAATCCGAGCTCCGCCGGTTGGGGGTGACACTCTCTTTACCCGGCTCTGCAGCGGCTGCTGGATCTTCTCCGCTCTCCAGGACGCAGGACACCACCCGGTTCTGAGGTGCGTGTCCCGGCTCGGCCACTCCTCCTCTGGCCGCTCGTTGCTCGGCGTCCATCATTTTAGCTTCTTCGCGCGCCATCTTTTCTTCCTCCGCTCTCCATCGCGGGCACTGCTTCGCGCTCTTTTCTTGGACAAGGGGGCGGGGCTTCTCTTCGCGCCCTTTCTTCTTTCACGCCCCCCTTCTTCCCGCGCTCAGTGGCTTCAATGGCGGCAGTTTCTCACAGTAAACACAGGCTATTTCACGATTCTTCAGGCGCACAGTACCCGGTGTGACCGGGCACGAAATCCTGTTCGTGACGCCAAAATTGACTCGCCCACCCCAGGGCTATGGGACACCCGGTGCCGGGCCGGACTAGTCCGGTGGTAGTCAGTGGTGGCTGGGCCCGGCTCTGTGGCCCTGGTGGGTGTCAGTATTATATGTGGCTAGGTGAATTAAAGTTTGTGTTCGTGACGCCACCTGTGGTATGCGGCTAATAGACCGCCGTTGCTGTATGAGGCCTCCGGGGGATGTTATAGCAGCAATGGTGGTACTGCTCCCCACAGGTGGAGCAATGCCCGGGGCACTGTTGGTGCTTGTGAATGTCTATGCAGATGAAATAACAGAGACCACTCCAAGGCTGCAGTTCAAGTTCTTTACTCACAATTCTTGTCGGGTCCCGGGGACCCTTGGACTGCTGGGACCACTGTCAGGGACCTCCGCCGTTTCTGGGTGATTCTGAGAGTAAAAGCCGGTGCCCTTCTCTTAGTGTCTCTTTCTTCTGCTGTCTTCCTTAGCCTTGCCTTTGATAGGATAAACCTGGCTTGGCCTCCACTACAGCCTCCAGGCTGGGGGGTCACCTGTCGGCTGATTACCCCTTTTCTGGAAGTTCTGCTATGGGTTCTGGCCCTGGGAGTTTACAACGTCCCTGGGCCTCGGTTTTTACTGTTTGGAGATGATCTTTGCACTCCTCCAGTCTCTAGGAACCGTCCCCTGTAGCAGCTTAATCCCTCCACCGATGTTACTGTGGAACAGGCCACCGCAGCTCTAAACTGCCCTGGACAGCTATACAGACTACCCGTGGCCCTGCGACTCCTTCTGTTTTCTACGTGGTGTCACCTGGACCTCCGAGTCCCAGGATCTTCACCAGGAAGCGTCTCTTTTCTTCTTTCTAGCCCCTGACTGCCTTGGGGCTTTTCTCTCCTCTTTACTTCTCCTCCTTGCCTGCCTCCAGCAGGCCTCCTCCTCCTTCCCCTCCCTCTCTTTGACTCCTTCTGACTAAACTTGACCTTCCTCTCTGTGTCTGTTCTCAGATGGCTCCTCCCACCTCCCCAATTGCTCTGTTCTACCCTATAGGAGCAGGGATGGGTCTTACGGCCCCTCCCAGCATGCAGCATGGGAGGGTTGTCTGTCCCACTTTCCCTGGTCCCAGTGTGTTCCTAGCAATGGGTGTAGTGTGGATTTACCAGGGGACCGGAGTTCACTCTCTTCCTCTCCCAGAATGGGGCATCACACCACTGGATGGGGTGCAATGACCTGTGGCGACGGAAGCCTCAGGGGCGCCACACTATCAGTAGGATAGCGTTCTTGTACCTTGCAGCATGGCTGCTGTCCGTATCCTCGCACATTAGTGGAGTGGACTTAGGCAGGTGCTTGCTGCATGTGGCCGTGCTGGGACTTGTTGTTCCACCCCAGCTCTTAGGTTGGAGAGCTCTCCCTGTGTTGCTAGCGGTTATCTAGCAGACGTTACGTACTCTCCTGTGCTCTTGCACAAGTGATCTCATACTGTCTCTGTGAAGAGTAATGGAGACATTACAGTGCGCACTCTGTGAGTGCAGCCATACGCTTGTTATCTCTCATACACCCCTCTGTGAGGTAACAGAGGTACCTGTGTCTGTGTGCGGTTACGGTTAGTGAGCACACGTTTATGTAGAGCTCTGTGCAGATAATAGACTCTACTACGTCTCCTTTTGGTTACTTTTGTAGTCTGCATTAGTTGTTTAGCATATCCCTCATTTGTGTTTATGCTAATTCGGTAGTCGCTGTGAATTAAACAGTGAACGCCGTCTTTGTTAGTGCCTCTGTGACGTGACAGTGTCAGTGCTGCTTCTGTGGTACAGGTTCCCCCTCGTCCTCTGCCGTTATCAGCAGCAGGTTCCTGCACAGTGGCCCCCGATAGCCTGTGGTTATCTACTATCAGCCCCCGTTACACCTCCCTCCTGCACTGCACTTCTCGTGAACTGTTTGTGTTTTCCTTCCTCAGGCTCTCTGACCTCCTCGGTGGGTGTGGCCAACCGCCTGGCTCCGCCCCCTGGTGTGTTCCTCCAGCCCTGAGCGAGGTGACTAGGGTTTAATGTGGTTGGCTGGTGTTACCTAGTGAGGGGACAGGTGTTGTGCGGGGCTCTATCAGTCACCACCTGGCTTGTCCAGGGCGTCACAGAGACGCCTCGGTCCAGTTGGATCTTCTTACAAAACCTGTTGCGTGACACGTCTCCATCTGTACCGCCCCGGGGGTCGGCCGGCTGCTGAGCCGCTCGGGTCTGTGCTCGTCGGTGGGTGGCTCGAGCTCCTCCCGGACCCTGGGGTCACTTCGCTCTGAAGGGGAGTTGGCGCTACGTGTAGGGATTTCGGTGGGGAGGTTCACGGCTGAGGCCCTGGAGTTTATAGGTGTAAGTTCGTGACGCCACCCACAGGTTGTGGTGAATGGATGGACACCACCGCTGCCGTTAACTAGGCTCCCGGGGACGGTGTTGTGCAGCCTGGTGTTGACCCCTCCATGGGCAGGGGGTGATGGTCCCGGGGCCCGGTGGTTGCGAGGTGCGGTTCTATCCCCCTCGGTGGGCTGTTGCCGTCTTTGGGTCTTGGGACGGGAAAGGACCTAAGGTCTAAACCTCAATCAGTGAATTCGACGTGGCCCAGTGGCTTCTGGACCTCGTTCTGGGTCTGAGTACCCCTCCTGGTGCTCCGGTTTCCAGTTGGCTCCCCGGTTCGGTTCCGGCGGGCCACTACCCTGTCCCGGTCCCTTACGGTTCCACCAGCCGTCTTCCCAACTCCTGCAGCCGGCAACCACCGTCTGCCTCATTACAAGAGGTGACTGGACTCCAACCCAGACACCTGGTGTTAGACTGTGGCAGACCTGGTCTGCACTTGAACTCCACTTCACTTCACTGTCCAAACTCAACTCGCTTCTCTTTTTGTTTTTCCTGCCTCCGGGCCTGTAAACTCCTCGGTGGGCGTGGCCAACCGCCAGGCTCCGCCCCCTGGTGTGAACATCAAACCCTGAGGGAGGTGACAAGGGTTTGTAGGTTGGCTGCTGTCACCTTATTAGGGGCTGGTGTTTCTGCAGGGGTCTACCTGTGACTACCTGGCTAGTCCAGGGGTCACACATCCATTACCATAAGACCCCAGCGATGATGATGAGGAGACCCCGGGATGAAGCGTTACTCGCCATTCTTCTCTTATATAGAGTTCAGCAAATCTCCGGCTCCAGGAAAATGTGTGACTATAAAAGCTCCTCACGAGATTGTTCTTCTCATCACAGAGATTATATAATGATAGATCACAGAAGATCCCATTATGAGATTCGTGATCAATGAGATCAACCTAAGGAATAACTTTTCTATTCTTCACAGACATTTGGGCTTTTCAGCATTTACCAAAAAGCAGTTAAACAAATAGTAAAAGAGCTATAAACCTGGGTCACATGGAGCGTTTCCCCGACCTCCCCTCCCCCATCACCATCAATATCATGAAGACGACACCGCACAGATCCATCATCTGAGAAATCATCACAGAATAGAAAGATCCCTCCAGATCACAGCTGTATAATAATCAGCAGATCCTCCATATATAATGATCCCGAAGAGATCAAGTCAGGAGGAGGCGACAGGAATCCACCAAGTGACCACCAGAGGGGAATCTGCATAGCTTCACCCCCTTCTGGAAACCACGCCTCCTTCCTCCAGAGCTCATCCCACCCCCACAATCAGCAGCACAAGCCCTGGAGCCTCAGGGGAGGAAGATTGCTGCCTTCAATCCCAGGGAGGTGGTATACATCACAGGAGGAGTTGGGGCATATACACATCACAGGAGGGGATGGGGACATATACACATCACAGGAGGGGATGGGGACATATATGTACCGCCCCACTCTCAGCAGCCGAGCTGCTTTGATCGGGTCCTTCTGTGGGTGGCTCGAGGGTCTCCAGACCCGGGGGTCTCGCGGTCACTTCAAATGAAAAGGGGAGGGATGGTGGGTGTAGGACGTATATGTACGGGCTGAGCCGTACAGAGTTTGTGACGCCACCCACGGTATGTGGTGATATTGGACTCCACCACTGCAGTTACGGGGCACCTGGGGGAGATGTGAACCACCCCGCGGGCTCGGCTGCGACCGCGGAGCCGCTCGGATCTGTGCTCGCACTGCGAGTGGTGGCTCGAGCCTCTCACGGACCCAGGGGTCACGTCGCTCTGCAAGGGAGATGGAGCTACACACGGGGATTTGGGGTGTTTGGATTTGAGGTGATAGTTCGTGACGCCACCCACGGGTTGTGGTGATTGTGGACACCACCGCTGCGGTGAAGGTACGGGGATCCCGGGAGCGGTGTAATGGCGCAGCTAGGTGTTGACCCCTCCGAGGGTAGGGGTTGTTGGTCCCGGGATCTGGTGGGCCGAGGCCCGGGTGCAGGGTGTAGTGTTGCGGTGCACCTTTGCGGTGAAGGTACGGGGATCCCGGGAGCGGTGTAATGGCGCAG